>NW_006281104.1:307035-309497 GCF_000203795.2 Batrachochytrium dendrobatidis JAM81 | reverse complement strand
CGTATTCTGGATTGATGCACTCATTCCATTCCACTCCATTGTATTCCATTCCATCACTCGAACACAAACATCGTATGACTTGTTGATTGATAATACCCATATTGATCGAATACACACTACATGACACATGTCAGGTTAGCGTATACATTCCACTATATATCACATCATGTTGCTGATACCACGCATTGTGATTCAACAGTCAATCTGTATTCGAGTTCGACTGCAATTGTTCGTGTTAATCATAATATACACGGCCAATTGTAGTCGAGTTGATCCGACTGAATAGAGTCCGGGTCATCATGTTCATATCAAACCATTGCAAACCATATCAAGTCTATTGCACAACTCCACTCGTGTTGATTCCAACATGCTATTCATAAATGTATCATATTGTCCTGTAATGACTGTACATGATTGTACATGATTGTTTGGAACCAGTAGCTACGTTGATTGATATCCACAATATGATCCAGTAATCGTCCAAATTGTGTGTTGTATTTGGTGTGTTGGGTGATGATATCAACCTGTAGTCAAGGTTTGACTATCTGAACATGTCGGTGACTTTTTACCAACTGTATGCAACTCGATGTCCAATATCGAGTCATGTCATTGGTCAATTGATTGGTTCAATTCATCAGTGGGTTTGCTGGATCCATGTGGTGTGCAGCACTTTCAAGAGTATGTTGAATCTGTTGCAGTATTGGAACTTTGTAAACGGATCAACATACTAACCTGACCATGATTGTGGTGGTTATTGCAGTCGAGTCGTAAAGCTTATTCTGGCAATCATTGATGGTTTCAACAATCGTTTGAATAATCGTTTGGATGTCAGGTTATGGTATCCTGATTGACAACTCGACTCGGATACAACTTTGATTTGAACAATTACTGGACAATTACTGATCAATGAACTAGGAATCAATCAACACATTGACAGATTTGTCATTCCAAATGGAAACAACGACAATCCAGTTGTAATCCATATTGAGCCTTGAATTCAAACAGTCGTGAATCAAATCATTAATAAACTACAAAAACAGTCCAATATGCCAACTCGCATTTATCCATGACTCGATATGTGATGTTCAAATGTCTAATATTCAGACTGTGCTGATTGCAATTGTGGTTGTAATTGTGGTTGTGTGTAAATATCAATCCAATACTCGATTCAATACTTGATTCAACTTGAGCATGCACAGTTTTGTAGTAATCCATTTGATCACATTGACAGAATCAAGCAATGATCTGATTCAACAACACCGAATGATGCATCCATATCACTTGTATCAATCAATTGTACACAATCAGTCAATATAATCAACAATCACTGTCATGATTGACATGATTGATTCAATTCATTCAATTTATTCGATCCGACTGGCATTGCAACTCATTGTTGTAAAATCACAACCTCACAATCAATCAAGATAGTACACCCGCTCATATATGTCTTCGTTGTATGCTTTTACAATTCGAGTTCGGTCGCTTGTCAATTCATCTCGATAGTGTTTGGCTTCAGCTGGCGATTGAACACCTTGAATATACTGCGTGATATCATTCCACAGTTCAGGTGGTACGTGTGCCTTGTCAAGACTCGAGTTGCACCATTGTGGTTGTTGTGGAGCCACATGCGCAGTCGAAACAATCCGACGAGATGGATTCACTACAAAAAATGTCAGAATCTTGCAATGTCCTGGTTGAGTTGGATCTGCAAGTTCAAATGATTGTTCCTTGTGCTGGTATCGATTGGGATAAACTACACATCGACCATTTGGTACTTCAAGCGATCCTATATACTGATTGCGTGGCGATTCTAGATTAATGTCATACACATCTTTCCAATACGTACCAGATGCTCTTTGATCAAACCGATTAACAGCCTCGCGGAAATCGAGTTTGGGTGTGGTGATATTTTCCACGTCGTAGTAATACAGTCCAGTTGCAACAATCGATTCGTTACGTGGACCTTCATTGTGCCAGTTTCCCTCGTCGTATTTAGGTTTGGATGGTGTCAGTTGAATGTTGGTGAGTTTGACAATGACTTGTAGATTACAACCACGCAGTGATACTGGCTTTGCTGATTCATAATTGGATTGGAAATGCTCCGGAAGTGTTGGTACATACACGGGACGAATGACTTGAGTGTCTGATTCCATACCACCACGATCTGATCGGTTTGGTGGTTTATATCCCTTTATGCCATTGTGAATATCAATATACTTGAACATTGGATGTATCGTTCTGAACAGACTTTCAAACATCGGGACAAAACATTTGAATATTTTGGCAATACATTTGTACATGTCTCGATGCCATATCGGATTCAGATTGTTGATGTATGAGTTGATGGTCACACTGCCATCCTGTTCGACACGGAATTCACTCGGAAGCCATTGGAACTTGCGTGATATAAACTTGGGATCGTCTCGAATGATGGGCGTATCTGAAACAAGTCGAGTCGA
>NW_006281104.1:298838-306756 GCF_000203795.2 Batrachochytrium dendrobatidis JAM81 | reverse complement strand
GACAAAAACCCCGAGTTGTTTTAATGCAAAATTAAATGTTGATGGTGATATATTCCGATCGAGTGAGTCGGCCCTCCATTGCTCCACAATATGCTGGTTTGTGATATCGATCCACCACATGGGTTTGCAAAGTATAGATTGCAAATACTGGATATACCGCATCTCGACAAGTGTGCGTGCATTTCCATGTTTATATCCGGCCATTCCAGATTTCATATCAATTTCGGCATTGTCGTCGTATGGCCAAATGCTCGAGCTAGCAACATGAACCCGATGCTGGAAACACGTTTCAATGATCTGGCCAGCAACCCTTTTGTTTGTGTGATCAGCAGTATCCGATTTTACAATAGCCGTTAGATTTTCAAATATCCCGCCTTGCTCCAACTCGGTACGTATTGAACTGTCGGAATGATTGTCGGCAAAATTCACAAGTGCTCTGAGTAGGTTTACAATACTAGTGTTACTACCATTATAATCATATAAACGTATATCTCTGCGTGAATAAATAGTGATGAGCTGCTTTACAATTCCATATTCTCGAAACACCTTGATCATCTCGTCCTTGTTTGTAGATTTCTCAATCATGTCGCTGATATTATTAAACAGATACAAAGAGCCACCCATATCGACATCACACACTGACATCGTCAATTGCTCAAAAACCAACGATCGTGCAAGTGATACAGGAAAGTCGCGCATTTTGGATGCAGCTGATCCAGCTACTTCGATCATGCGTGATTTTAGTCTAGAGTTGTCGCTGTATCTGACACACAAGTCGCTAAGCATTTGAATCAACCCTGACCTTATCAACTCGGCTGAAATCACTTCACAATATTCATAGTCGCAAAAACTCTGAATAGTATAAATACTTTGACTAATCACTTCTTGATCGACACTCCTGTATTCATGTCATGTCAATCCAACCATGTCAAATTTACCAATTGTGATGACTGGACACACATTCATGCATAACATCACATACCTGAGCGTATTGACTACTGCTGGAATGATGCCACATTCCACTGCTTTCACTGGGTTATGGCGATGGATCTTCCAATACATGGTTTGAAAGTTTTCGATAAAACCAACAGCAACTAGACCATTGGATGATTCCAGTCGTGAAACAAGTCTTGACAACACGATGCCAAACTAATGATATTGTTCAATGTCAAATATACAATCAACAAGACAAGACATGACACTGTACAAACTGATCCAATATTGTATCATTGCAAACATACATTTTCATCGTCAATACTATGGCAAACTTTCGAGAACAGGCCAATTGCCAATGTGAGCATTTCTTGATCAGACTCATGAACAATAATCTCAACCATTGGCTTGATGTCAAATCCATCCTTTTCACTCCAGCGTTTATATTTGTACAGCTCTGTGCATGATTTCATCGCCTATATGCATATTGACACTGGGTGAGTTGGATTTCAATCATTTGATCAATATCAATCATGACTTGCCGCTATTTTGACTTGACAGTTTGGTGATTGCATGAGTTGCGAGTGTTGGTTGTTTAGTCGATGTGATATTTTGAACTCATTATTACTGTAAACCATAATCGCAAATACTGTAGTAAACTTCATTACTTTGATCTACACAACACATGCTGATTAGTTTAGTCATGAACAATCCATTATTGTTGCAATATATGAATACCTGTAAACTGGGTCGATTATACTCCAAATACTTGGCTGTGATATCTTCCAGTCCAATACTCCATAAGTGTTTCACTACATCTGTAGACTCTGACATTTCAAACCAACACAAAGTCAACAACAGTTTGAATTCATCAATAATACAATGTACATTAAACTTACTTCGATTCTGTTCTTCCAACTCCAGTATCAACACAAGCAGTCTACCCCATATTTCATCAGCCTTGTGTAGTTGATCATCCGTTGTTAACAGTTTCAGATCTTCCAGGTGTTGAATCAACTTTCTGATGCCATCAACACAATCCATGTTTGATAAAATTAGTAAAGTTGAATTTTGATGATAATTTCATTCATGCGAATGTCCAACAATTGCCAACAATTGTTCATGTTTGGATTGTTGTAAAACACACAAACGAGTTGTTCCATTTTAGTATTGTTTTGATCAGTTTGTTGTAACAAAATTGGATTGTTATCAAACATGCATTTAGAAATACTGTAAATTAATATTCTGAATGTGATTGTTGTAGATTTGGTTTAATAAACAAACTAGTTTACTATAACACATGGTAATGGATTACTAAACATCATCATAAATCGGATGTGATCAAATGGACTAGAATGAGATCAATGACAATTGCATTACAAACAGTGTGTTGTGATTAAACCATCGAGTATTTCCAAATACAAACTTGAATGAAAAGTCTTGCCACAAGACTGATCAACTATATTACTGTTTACACTGTGGTATTATTGATGTATTGGAATATTTGATGCTCAGATACACAATGATAATGGTAGTACAACTCATGGCAGTTGTACAAACCAAACGTGATTAAAGCCAATAATAATGTCAGACAAGATTGGATAATGAATTAGCGTGTAAATCATCAACATTGACCAAGATTGATTGAAATGGTGAGATTGAGTTGGATGGTGATGAACAACAAATGTGTACAGAGTTGTATTGACAATATTGACAGTCAAACACAATACATGAATGTGGGTTCAAATTTGGTGATCGTACAATGTATGATTACTAAAAGTGCACAAAGTGTAGATTCAACACTATAGTATGATTGTGTGTCATATGATGATCGTTGTGTTTATTGAACAATCAATTCGTAATATAAATGTGAATATTTAATCATTGTATATCCCAAAATAAAATAGTGGCAATCACCGAGATAAATGTGTTCCATTTTACGTGAATACTGCTGTAAATGTATTCAAAACTAGAGTCCATATTCTCACACATAACAAGAACTGAAAAATGCCATCATAGATATTAATCACAAGAAATCTAAAACCCAAGTTGCACAACTATTATGCTTTAATTCGAGTAGATAAACAACCATCAATGTAACAACCCAAAAAACAACCGTCATGTTTTAATATTTACACTGTAAGCCATTTGTTACAATGTGTAAACCAAAGTGATGTCTAGTGTCTGACCAACTGGTTGTTTGGATCAAAACCGTGTCTGTCCAAGTTGATGATGCGATAAACCAAGAAATACATCAAATCTCGGTAAACGCTGTCACACTTTCCAGGTTGCTAAAACTCACATTACGCACAACTTGACATGAATGGCAATGTTGATGTCGAGACTGTCAATGTATTACAGTGTATTGGTTGACAGTGATTGCGATCAATGACAATATTGCAGTCGATCCAATTCATTTGACACACATGAATGCCAATACTCGAATCAATGTATTGACTGGAACAATCACCATCCACTTGTCAGATTCAGCATGCAAATGCATTACTGCTGCCATTGATCGACACCATAAATACAGTCAGGCAGCACAACAAATCACCAGCATGCCATTGACCGTATTGCAATACAATTGACTAATATATCATGCTGTATGTTGTATCGAGTCACGACATACAACAATATTACTGAATGAATACAAGTCACAACTGCAAGTATTCATGTGGTAATTAACTGACATTGGTGTTGATATCAAATTGATTGACTAATCGATCATCATCAACTGCATCAGTGATTGGTATATGCAACTGATATACACCATGTTCGAGTCTGATACATGTTGATATATTCCTGTCAATCAGCAATGCATATTTGTAACATTACAGTCGAATGTGAGTCGAGTCGATCACTAAACCAACGAATCAATGATTGCACTCTAAATATGGTGCGATTTGATGCGACATGACAATATATTGTCCAACAGATTCAACATACACAACACCGATATCCAATACATCACACATGTATGCACTGCATATACAAGCAGTAGCAACGACCAATCAAAACAACCAGTGACAGAGTTACTCATCAACATATACTCGATCATCAGTCGACTCTGCATATATAAAGTAGTACATTATACGTGAATACAGTTGTAGATTGGTGTTGCCATCGATTTTTAAATCAATACAATCCACATTGATTTTGACATGTCGTAGCTAGTTGATATTCTTGAATGGGTTGTTTCAATTTGGCTTTGGAATATACAGTGGTCGAGTATGTGTTACTACAAATTGACTACTTTTTCAATAGACATCCGTTTTATGATATAAAATCAAACTATAGTTTTAAACTGAAGTTGTTTTTTTGACATGACCATCCGCTGCAATCCAAATATTGTATTGGACTGTTCTCAAACTCTGTACAAACTATTTTTTACTATCCTAGCATGTCAAGCATACTTGCGCTCTAGTTCAAGAAAACACAGATTGTAGTTGTTTTTATATCAATCATCAGAAGGGCCTGCTTAAAAAACACATTTTCAATAAATTAGGTGAATCATCATTTCATAGACTGGCCGTTTAGTATGTACTTTGACACCTTTATTTAGTGATTCATTTGCGAATATGGCGGTGATTCAAACACAAGTTTGAAACATAAACTCGCTTAGTAGCTGTGGTACTCGGAAAACAATTGCATACTAAACTGCACCTATCGATTACACAAACCAGGCATTTTGAAGCAGACACAGGTTACATAGCTTTGACATGACGGTCGTCTTGGGCTTGAATTTAAGCTGATTGTTTACAACAGACTTGAGCCCGCCCTAAGTTCAATCCCAAAGCAACGGCCTACGGCCTTGAATACTTCAAGTATAAACTCGAGTTGATTACCTATCAGTATATCTACTTGCAAACTTCAACTATGGTGACAATTCCATTATTAACTTCAATCTCTAGTGTTGGAACATCGTCGAGTCAACTACTTCAGAAGCGCAGTATAATACCTCTTCATGATATAAGATGGGCATCCATGCTTGGCAGTGTTCTCTTGGCCACTTTTGTGGGATTGGGCATAATAGGCGGATGCATATATCTTATCTGTTTCGGCATACGAAGGAAAAAGAATAAATGCGAGGAGAGCTCTGACAATGTTCATGAAGCTTATAGAAACAAGGCCATCGATGATTACCGCCACCAACTGCAGCCAGTTCAACCTTGAGCATATTGTTTATGGTCATACTCGACGGGATACTTGTATTTATTTTGCACTGATTGCTTCTTCTATTTTGAAATAAACAATGGTCGAGTATTTGCTGCATTTTCAATTCTTTTCAACCATTATATGATGTACGCAATCAGACTATAGTTTTAAACTGGGATTGCTCTCATTTGCATGACCATGCATTGTACAATCAACAGGTCTGAACCCGGATTCACCCAATACAATCCAAATATTGTATTGGACTGTTCTCAAGCTTTTACAAACTCCTCCTTGTGTATCCTAGCATGTCAGACATATTTGTGCTCTAGTTCAAACAGCATAGATGGCAACTGTTGTTTTCATGCCAGTAACCAGGAAAAATATCAGAGTTCAAAGGACAGTGTTGTCAGTAAGTTAAATGTGAATTATTATTTCATGAGATTGGCTGTTTATTATGCATCCGACACCCTTAATTAGGTCATTTTATATTAATACGGTGGTAAAGTTGCTCAGAATGTGATGAATGTACAAGTAAAGGAACTGGCAAAATCGGCATGTCTGATTCTGGTGAATAAATTCACTGCAGATATTGCATTGGTGAATCAGGAAACTTGAAGCTAAATTACTTTGGCCAATATTACATGTGACATTAGCAGTATGTAAAGAGCACCGGATAATACCGTTTTTCTTGAATGAGAATAACAGCTAAAATAACTAAAAACTAGTAAAAATGTCAGTGACTTGATTAACTTTTGTTGTATAATAAAAATAGTATGAAATGAGATTTTACATTTCTTGTACAACATTAATTGTAGTGCAACTTTTCCTTTCTTTCATTTCATTTCTTGATGCTTTCAGCAATGTCTTCCACAAAACATCGACCAAACCCAAGAAAACGACCAATCGACCTTGTAACTCCTGAATTCCCTCCTCTACCTGCCATATCATCACTGAAGGCAACTGTAGAATTTGCTGCCAAGTCACAAGAAGCTCTGCGTTCGATCCCCACCATTTCCACCAACCTTGCCTCTCTGTTTCTTCCTCTGATTTCTCCTAATCGACTTCAACGGCGATTTAGAGTCGAGGAAAACACAGTGTTTGTGGTTATGACAAAGTCTTATCCCCTCTTGAAGAACGAACTTGACTTATTTAGTGTAAAAGACTTTTACGGAATTTATGTACGAGGCCCAGTTGGAGTTGGAAAGAGCTATTTGCTGTATTTGCTGGCTGCTGAATATCGCCTGAACCGAGAAAATTACAGAGTCACCTACATCAATAATTGTGCTGCATGGAGAGCATACAAGTTTGGATATATCCTCAGAGAACTTGTCACTACATTTTATGATGATACTATTGGAGAAAAGTCTATCGTGGAATGGTGTCAAGCAGTTACTGAGAGTAACAAAGAAGAAGAAATGATGATGATGATGATGGAGTCACTTGTCAATTATATTCACCTGAATAAGCTTCAATGGATTGTAATTTTTGACCAACACAATGCTTTGTTCGATCCTTCGGTTATCAAGGATTTCCCTTTCAGTCTCATCAACTACCTTTCCAACCACCAAAACTCGAACATCAAGATAATTGTTTCAGCATCTGCCAGCAACGAAGGATATCCAACTAAAATGAAAGGTTGGCATACTCACGATCTCTCGAGTCACCGCTTTGACCAAGAAGAATTCAAGGTGTGGTGTGACCATTACTTGCTTGAAGATAACACAAAAGTCGATCACGAATCTGAAGAGGCTATGGATGCGTTGTTCTGGACGGGTGGAGTTCCATACGAATTGGATTTGCTTTGGAAGCAACCAGAAAAATGTTTGATTGAAAAGACAATACTCTATCGAAGGGAACGATTCAGGGATATGGCTTTCAGTCATGGCAAGTTTTGTGACAAGTTATCGGATGAAAAGAAAAACAATCTTAAAGAATGCATCTCTCGCATGGCTCTAAGACTATCACCTCCCGAAATTAACATTGGAATGGACCGACAACTCTTTAATATTATTGAAGATGAAGACGGCCATAAAATCATTACTGCATTGAATCCCGTAGCTCGTCGTGCATTGCTAGGCTACCACGGTCGTGGTCTTATGACTTCCCTTGGGTTTGTTGCTGAAATTGTTTTGAAAGAAACATACTATCCCAACAGCATTAAGGGTAAAATTAGCGAAATGTACATCACTACTATGCTGGAATTATCGCAGCTCTTTACTTTTGAATTCAGAAAGGTTGCAAATATTGCTAAAATTGGATCACCAGAAGATTCTACTGAAAGAAAGAGTATTGAAATCAAGTCCGTGGTTCGTTTTTTGACAAACAAGCTACCCCCAAAGACATCCTTCCACAAGAACATCACGAGCTTGTTTGTTCCCGAATCTCCGAATTATCCTAGATTTGATTTCTTTTTGTGGGATTCAAAACGTCAAATTATGATGGGATTTCAAGTAACAGTTCACAATCCGTTTTCTGATCATCCAAAAATGACCAATTCACAGACATGGCAGCGATTTTGCTTTGGTAATTCCAAACAAACCCCGATGGAATTGTATTGGGTTGTACCGAAACGCTGCATTGGAACAGATACTGCATCGGTTGTGAATGATTCTATTATATTGTTTGAAGATTTGATTTCCGATTTTCCTGCGTTAGGAAAGTTGAATCATTGATAAAATTTGCTTTCATACTCCAGTTTTAATTAATTAATCAATTCAAAATCGCATAATAGCTGTATAATAACGGTTGTAAGGGCTTATTATCTGAAGAGTTTTAGTCGCCAGACTGTAAGCAAAAAGTGTTGTCCTTTTTGATGAGTTATGGATGT
>NW_006281104.1:228277-298738 GCF_000203795.2 Batrachochytrium dendrobatidis JAM81 | reverse complement strand
CGATATGGAAGCAAGTTCAATTTGATTATTGAAGATGAATTTCTACAAAGCATGAGAACCATCCATAACTCATCAAAAAGGACAACACTTTTTTGCTTACAGTCTGGCGACTAAAACTCTTCAGATAATAAGCCCTTACAACCGTTATTATACAGCTATTATGCGATTTTGAATTGATTAATTAATTAAAACTGGAGTATGAAAGCAAATTTTATCAATGATTCAACTTTCCTAACGCAGAAAAATCGGAAATCAAATCTTCAAACAATATAATAGAATCATCCACAACTGACGCAGTATCTGTTCCAATGCAGCGTTTCGGTACAACCCAATACAATTCCATCGGGGTTTGTTTGGAATTACCAAAGCAAAATCGCTGCCATGTCTGTGAATTGGTCATTTTTGGATGATCAGAAAACGGATTGTGAACTGTTACTTGAAATCCCATCATAATTTGACGTTTTGAATCCCACAAAAAGAAATCAAATCTAGGATAATTCGGAGATTCGGGAACAAACAAGCTCGTGATGTTCTTGTGGAAGGATGTCTTTGGGGGTAGCTTGTTTGTCAAAAAACGAACCACGGACTTGATTTCAATACTCTTTCTTTCAGTAGAATCTTCTGGTGATCCAATTTTAGCAATATTTGCAACCTTTCTGAATTCAAAAGTAAAGAGCTGCGATAATTCCAGCATAGTAGTGATGTACATTTCGCTAATTTTACCCTTAATGCTGTTGGGATAGTATGTTTCTTTCAAAACAATTTCAGCAAGAAACCCAAGGCAAGTCATAAGACCACGACCGTGGTAGTATAGCAATGCACGACGAGCTATGGGATTCAATGCAGTAATGATTTTATGGCCGTCTTCATCTTCAATAATATTAAAGAGTTGTCGGTCCATTCCAATGTTAATTTCGGGAGGTGATAGTCTTAGAGCCATGCGAGAGATGCATTCTTTAAGATTGTTTTTCTTTTCATCCGATAACTTGTCACAAAACTTGCCATGACTGAAAGCCATATCCCTGAATCGTTCCCTTCGATAGAGTATTGTCTTTTCAATCAAACATTTTTCTGGTTGCTTCCAAAGCAAATCCAATTCGTATGGAACTCCACCCGTCCAGAACAACGCATCCATAGCCTCTTCAGATTCGTGATCGACTTTTGTGTTATCTTCAAGCAAGTAATGGTCACACCACACCTTGAATTCTTCTTGGTCAAAGCGGTGACTCGAGAGATCGTGAGTATGCCAACCTTTCATTTTAGTTGGATATCCTTCGTTGCTGGCAGATGCTGAAACAATTATCTTGATGTTCGAGTTTTGGTGGTTGGAAAGGTAGTTGATGAGACTGAAAGGGAAATCCTTGATAACCGAAGGATCGAACAAAGCATTGTGTTGGTCAAAAATTACAATCCATTGAAGCTTATTCAGGTGAATATAATTGACAAGTGACTCCATCATCATCATCATTTCTTCTTTGTTACTCTCAGTAACTGCTTGACACCATTCCACGATAGACTTTTCTCCAATAGTATCATCATAAAATGTAGTGACAAGTTCTCTGAGGATATATCCAAACTTGTATGCTCTCCATGCAGCACAATTATTGATGTAGGTGACTCTGTAATTTTCTCGGTTCAGGCGATATTCAGCAGCCAGCAAATACAGCAAATAGCTCTTTCCAATTCCAACTGGGCCTCGTACATAAATTCCGTAAAAGTCTTTTACACTAAATAAGTCAAGTTCGTTCTTCAAGAGGGGATAAGACTTTGTCATAACCACAAACACTGTGTTTTCCTCGACTCTAAATCGCCGTTGAAGTCGATTAGGAGAAATCAGAGGAAGAAACAGAGAGGCAAGGTTGGTGGAAATGGTGGGGATCGAACGCAGAGCTTCTTGTGACTTGGCAGCAAATTCTACAGTTGCCTTCAGTGATGATATGGCAGGTAGAGGAGGGAATTCAGGAGTTACAAGGTCGATTGGTCGTTTTCTTGGGTTTGGTCGATGTTTTGTGGAAGACATTGCTGAAAGCATCAAGAAATGAAATGAAAGAAAGGAAAAGTTGCACTACAATTAATGTTGTACAAGAAATGTAAAATCTCATTTCATACTATTTTTATTATACAACAAAAGTTAATCAAGTCACTGACATTTTTACTAGTTTTTAGTTATTTTAGCTGTTATTCTCATTCAAGAAAAACGGTATTATCCGGTGCTCTTTACATACTGCTAATGTCACATGTAATATTGGCCAAAGTAATACCCAAGCTGGTTGTTGGTCAGAAGTCAGGCCAACTCGTCAAAAATAACCAATAAAATGGCACTCAATCCAATTTTCATGTGGTGACTATACCCGCAAACTATTCTTTCCGGGTATAATCGGGAAACAGTAACCATTGACATTTCTGCAGGTTGAATGCAAAATTCCGATACATGCTGTGATAGCACATTGTCAGGGTCAGGGCTCAAGAGTATGACTGGGCGTCAATGCGTATTTAACAAACAATAATATCTTTTTGGTTTTAATCAAACTGTTTTGTCAAGTCTTTGTAGAATAATGATTGTCGACATTGCCCTTATTGCCAGTCTAGCGATTGCTTCAGTGGCTGCTCATGCGTCTGGCGATATTGTCAAGTCCAATGCACTCTCTAGTGTAAAATCTTCCAGCCATCGTGCTGCCGTCAATCCAACAATGTCCTATACTTTGGGTGCTCCATTGTTGACTGGATCAATGTCCATCTATTGTAAGTGATCAGCAAATACGTATAATTGGATTGTTACAAAATATTGAATGTCGGAGACCAATATTTTTAGTCAATTACCATTCTATAGCTATTGCAAAATACTAATTTTAAATTGCACTTTGTAGATATCTACTATGGTACTTGGAGTGCTGCTCAAAAATCCATTATTGAAGATTTCACCAATGGGCTTGGACAGTCTACGTGGTGGGGCGTACTCAAGGGTTACTATTCTCAACAAACCACCTCTGGTCAAAAAACATTTGTAAGCGGAGCCTGTGCGCTTGGTGGAACTGTCAGCGACAACTATACGCTTGGAAAGTCGCTCTCTGGAACCAATATTCCCGATCTTATCAATACATATGTTGGATCGGGTGCACTCCCAGACGACCCAAATGGCGTGTACGTTGTATTGACTGCTCCCGATGTCAGCGAGTCTGTGCGTGCTGATGCAAGCAATACTGGCACCTTTTGCAAAGACTACTGTGGCTATCACTTGACCACCACTCTTGCTTCAGGCTCCCGTGTGCCCTATGCTATGGTTGGAAACCCAAGTGTCTCGTGCATGAACGGCTGTGGTCCTTCACAAAATGCAAATGCGTCACCTAACGGTGATGCTGGTGTTGATGCTATGCTTAATACTGTAGCTGGACAGATTGCCTCGGCTGTCATCAACCCTCAATCCGATGGTATTCGCGCCTGGCAGGATGCTAATGGATTTGAAGGAAGCGATCTTTGCTCCTTCTCATTTGGAACAACAGCCAAGACTGCTAACGGAGGTACCTACAACTTGGGATGGGCAAACCGCAATTTCCTCATCCAGCAAAACTGGGATTTAACATCACAGTCCTGCATTTCTGGTGGTACTGGTACTCCACCACCAATTCCAAGTTCTAGTACCACTACCGTAACTACCACTACCGTAGCTACTACTGCTGTATCTACTACCGATGGATCTACTACTGCTCTACCCACTACTGATGTAACTACTACTGCTGTATCTACTACTGATGGATCTACTACTGCTCTACCCACTATTGACGAATCTAGTACTACACGCACCACCACTGCTCGTACCACTAAACGTACTACTACTGCACGCACCACTACTAAACGTACTACTACTGCACGCACCACTACTAAACGTACTACTACTGCACGCACCACTACTAAACGTACTACTACTGCGCGTACCACTACTAAACGTACTACTGCTGTACCTACTCCAACTACCGGTTGTGATTTCCACGACATTTGCTGCCTCTATGTTGGTCATAACTGCGACTATTGGCAATGATTATCATGATATCTTTTAATGGTATACATACACATTTTTAATGTGTAATTGATTATTCTTTTGTTCATGGAAAATTGTGAATTGCATCCCTTGAAAATTTTATTGTATTTTAAGCTTTTTACAGCTATATTCATATAAAATGAATCACTAAATAAAGGTGTCAAAGTACATACTAAACGGCCAGTCTATGAAATGATGATTCACCTAATTTATTGAAAATGTGTTTTTTAAGCAGGCCCTTCTGATGATTGATATAAAAACAACTACAATCTGTGTTTTCTTGAACTAGAGCGCAAGTATGCTTGACATGCTAGGATAGTAAAAAATAGTTTGTACAGAGTTTGAGAACAGTCCAATACAATATTTGGATTGCAGGATGGCCATGCCAAAAAACAACTTCAGTTTAAAACTATAGTTTGATTTTATATCATAAAACGGATGTCTATTGAAAAAGTAGTCAATTTGTAGTAACACATACTCGACCACTGTATATTCCAAAGCCAAATTGAAACAACCCATTCAAGATAATACTTCATCTTATGTAAACGCAGTTGTAATTTTGCCATTTAGATTCAAAACATCACCTAAAGATATTTGGCACACGAAAATTGATTTCTTGATTTGGAAAAACTCGAAAGTTGAAAACTTTATTGACAGTTTTACAATGGCAGATGTGAATGATTCACATAAATTTGCATTGCAGGCTGAAAATGAAATTAAACAGCAGGTATATACCTATTTTGATCACAACCTACTGTTTAAATATTCATTGGGTTTGAGATAGATGCATGATTTAATTATGGCAAGAATGGCTTCATTGCTCAATTTCATTTATTATACTCTGATCCACTAGCAAAAATAAATAGTATTGACATTTTATTTGTGTATAGGTTGATATTTTGACTAGACAAAAAGATGAGGCTGTTTCAAGGGCCGATAGCCTTACTACTGGTAAAATATGTTGCTATTACGACTCGACTGCCATTAGACTTGTATTTTCCAAAGCGACTGGATATGTCGCGTAATGGATTTAGACAATACCGAATAAATACAAGAAGGGTGGATAAAAGCTAATGTGAATAGACTGGATACTAACTTTAAAATATCAATGTATTAATGCCTGCCTATACATTTTCTCCATAAAAATAACCGGGATACAGAACTTGAAAAGGAGCAGTCAGTCACTCGTCAGATTATCAAAGATAAAAATGATATCGAAAAGCAATTAAAGCGAGCTGCAGGTAATATTTTGCAAATAGCCATGCTTTGAAATCCACATATTATCTGTATACAAAGTATTGATTGGCTGGCTATTAAATGGAATTGTAGTTTTGGTGAATCGGACCCGAGACAAGACTGCTATGCAAACACTTTTGGATGAAAACAGTAGACTCAAAATTGAACTAGAACTACTTGGTGATCAAAAACTCCAGGTATACATTGTTCTTGGATCCATCTTTTTTGCTTGATTGTGAATATATTATAGAATAATCACCATTTAACACTTGTTTTGAAATCTCGCATACTAAACTCATCACATTACTATATTTAATACACTCATCAATTACGTTGGTTTTATGGAAATGCTAGAATGATGCGCTTAAAGAAAATATGCATATAATTGTTACACAGGCAGACAATCAAAAAAAGACTCTTGAAGTTAAAATTTTAAAGTTGACAAAACAGCTGCATGATCTTTACGAATCAACACAAACCCAACCACCTACAGCACCAGAATTAGTCACTGAAAATTTAGAAAATGAATCATCTAAAGATGCAGCTTATATGACCGACGTTGCTGACATTGAGATTATGCGTGCACAAGTCAAAGCACTCGAACAAGTTCAAACCAATTTAAGAGCTGACAAGACAAATCTTGAAGAGACTGCCATAGTATTGAAGTTTGAGCTTGAAGATATAAAGTCTCAATTGGATATAGAGCGTAAACGTGCTGGAGGATCTACCGAAGTGCTAGGATCATTAGCAGCAGCAAGTCAATCTGCCAAATCATGGTGGTCACGCTCACAGCAGCAAGGAGCAAACCAAACTCAGACCAGCACTACATTAGCTGCACACTCTACATCAAATATTGGTGGATCTTTGGAAAATATGGAAAGTGGGAGAACATCAGTAATTGCAAACACTGCATCAGGACAACAACCAAATTCCCATCGTGCTTCAATCGTGCCATTGTCTTCATCGGGCAATCTAGTTGCACCAGCTGTAGTTGTGACTTCCTTTGCACCCGCACCAACTGTCCAAACAGGCTCTACGCGTACTGGTTGGTGGCCAAGAACGGTTGGTTCTACTGCTAGCACCAATCCATCTCCAGTACCTTCTACTACTACGTCACCATCAGCAGCCTCAGTTCCGCTCTGTCAATCTTTATCAACCGATGCATTAGTAGATCAGCCACACCATCTTGATACCAAGCATCTAGAAAAAGCGCTAAAATCAGCACAGGAAGAGATTGATCGTTTAAAGGCAGAGCTTGATACCGCCAAAAATGCAATTGCTCAACATCAGCTTTGTGTGCCTGTTGCTTCTAATTCCACCTCGACTGCAAACATTGAAGAGCTTGAATCTCGTCTCAAGCAGTCTCAAGATCAAATCAAACAGCTTGAAACGCAGTTATCCGTTGCCCATCAATCTCTTACTGCTTCAAATTCAATCTGCAAGACAATTGAAACGGAATACGAAAAGCTTAAACTTGATACGCAAGCGGATAAGGAGCTGCTACGCGAGAAAATGGAGTTGATTCAAAAGACTGAATTGGATCAGCATCATCTTTCCGATTCGACAGAGAAAATAAGCTTATTAAATGACAGTACAGCTATATTGCTTCAAGAAAAGGAAAAAATGAAGCAAGAAATGGATAGACTGGAGTATCAACTGAATGAAGCTTCCAATAAACTGGAAAAACTAGAATCGACAAAGGATGCTGGCAATAATGTCAAGGACGACGCTGAAGCAATTGAAAAACACCGTGCAATGATTCGGGATATGGAAACTTGTCTCTCAGACCTCAAAAGTCAGCATTCTAAAGAAATGAGTCAACTCACTGAACAACATGCGCACCATGTTGAAGCCGAGAAAAGCAAAATTACGGCCGAGTTGAATCAAAAACATACCCAAGAATTGGAGTACCTTGTTGCATCCCACAAGGAAGAAATTGAGACTATACGAAAACAGTATGAATTGGTAGCATCTTTCACCCCTTCATCTGATCAAACGAGTACTCAGCTTGATGTAGACGAAATTCTCAAATCCGCTCACGATAAACATGAGCAAGAGATTACTGCACTAAAGTTGGCTCATGAGCTTCAAAATGAGTCTCTCAAAAAAGAACATCAATCAATGCTAGATCAACAACAAAAAAGTGCACAGACTGACATGGCTCATCTCCAAACAGAGCTGCAACATTTCAAAGACAAAGCAAATCACTCTGTTGAAATCGATACCATTGATGCCCTTCAAAAAAAAAGTGAACAGGATCAGCAAAATGCTACAAATGCACTCACGGCACGCATTGCAGAACTTGAATCCCAGTTATGTGCCAGTAAAATATTTGAAACATCAACCATCGCTGATCTGACTACAAAGCATAAATTAGAGCTTAAGCAAAAGCAACAAGCAATTGATATGGAGATGAACAAACACAAACTAGCATTGCAAGTACTTGAACAAAATCACGAAGCAACACTTAAACAAACACGTTCTTCACTTGAAACGTGTCTGCATGATCAAACACAACAGTTTTCTGCCTTGCAGCATCAAACCTCGGAAAAGATATCCGAGTTGAAAGCTCAGATTGGCAAACACCACGATGAGACTGCTATATTGATCAAACAGATTGATGCTCTCAAAAAGGAGATTGATACGCTGCACAAGCAGATGAGCCAGAATAAAGAAGTAAATGATACGTTGATCAAGAGTCTTCAAGAGCAGCTAACCATGGTACATGATGATCGCGAGTTGAATGAAAAAAGACTGCGTGGTGACATGGTCGAGAAATCCAAAAAGGAAAAAATGGAGCTAGACTTACGGGCGAAGGAGCGTGCCGAGATAGAAGAGCGTTTCAAAAAAGAAAAAATGGATATGGAAAACCGATACAGGCTGGAAAAAACAAAACTGGTAACCGATGTTGAAAGAGCTCGCAAGGATTTTGAAACATTCAAGGCTGAATCGGTCAAAAAATATGAAAAAGAAATTATTCAAAAAGCTGAAGAAGCATTCAAAGCACAACAGAAACTCAAGCTTATTGAAACCGAACTGTCCACTATCAAAGCTGAATCGTCCAAAGTGGTAGAAAGTTTGAATGCCAAAGTAGCAGATTTGACCAAGCAAATGACTAGTCAATACGCTGATTCTGACAGGATTAAACAAGAAGAGAATACACTCACTGAAAAACTGCACTGTTTGACTGAACAACAGAGTGAACTTCAGTCCAAATATGATATTCTATCTCAAGAGCTCGAGGTTGCACGAGCCTCTAATGAAAGATCATCAAAATCGTTGCTTGAGCGGGATGAGATCCATAAAAAGATCAAGGCACGCAATGACGAGTTGATACACGCGGAAGCTGTTTTTAAAAGATCAATCAATAGATTAGAAAAGGAACGTGATGAAGCAATTTCCCAAGCAACAAAACTTGCTGCTTGTCAAGCTGAACAAGATGCACTTGTCCAAACCCATAAAGCAGAGTGGGATGCTGCTAAATCTACCAATGGATCAACTATTACCGAACTGCAGTCCAAGGTCGCTAAATTGATGCAAGATAACGATATAATATCCAAGAAACTAGCAGAGACCGAGAATGAAATGAAAATAGTCGAACGCAAGAGTGCACAACTTGTCAAGGACATTCAAAAGCAGCTTATCAAGGAACGCAAGCAACGCGAGGAAGATGACACGTTGGGCCAGTTGCAGAATCTATCATTAAAAACATCTGGATCTACCATTCTTGGTACAAGTGCGTCACATGGACAGCTCAACGAATCTTTGCAAAGTAACCCGAAAATGGAACGACTCACTGGCGACTTGCTGTCCCTCGCGCAAGAAAATGAAGTTCTCAATCGTCGTGTGCGGCATGCCGAGGACGAGCTTAAAAGTGCATCTGATCGAATCAACAGTATAACAAACGAGTTAGACCACAAAGAAAAGGAACTAGGCCAAAAATCAAAGATTATCCAGCAGTATATCCTCCAAGACCATGCATCAATGCTTCAGCCAGATACCAAACTCAAACCCACCCACACATTCAATATGAATATTTTATCTTCTGTCACTGCCATGAGCAAGGTTGATCCAGCAATTCTAGCCAACATCAATTTGAAAATGCAAAAGCTATTAGAGGAACTAACAGGGAAAATGCTTAAAATGGAAACAGCACTTGAGAAAAACGGCATCACAATATCATGATTTAGTTTAAAAATAAAATCTTGTTCCTGTAGTCGCAATTGCATTTAGAAAAAGCATCATATATACATCAGTGTATTATAGTTCATTGTGATTTGAAAAACAGGTTCAAACATCTTGGCTAATGCAACAGTATCAAGATAGAATGCCACAAAAAAGCTGATGGTGTACTTTTGAATTTGCAATGCCATGTATTCGATTGAATTGATGTTTATCTAGCCTCGAATTGAACCACTTGCAAATAAAATGTTAGTTTAGTCAAAATGCCATCAACAGTGCAACTCAAGACCATCAATGCATACTTCTTTTTGTGCGCTTCTTGTACATAATGCGATATCCACAGTCTTTGCATCGGATAGGCTCTCTGGGTTTGATCTGGTTCAATGCCGTGCATTCTATAATTACATTCAAAACAATGTCAATATCTCTAACAAGAATATATCAATAGCTTCAACAAAACCAAGAGACATGGCAATAAAGTCTCACCACCACATGTGTATTCAACATCAACTCTGGGCTGGCGCTGATGAGTTGCTTCGTGAGCACCTCCAGACGCAGTAGTATTATTGTGGGCTGCAGAACCACCGTTCTGTGAAGCACCACCAGCACCCCATCCTGTTCCATTTCCAGCACCGTTACTAGTATTTTGGAATCCCCAATTGTCCTGTGAAGCCATTGTAATAGTTGTAAAGATTGGAAAAAAGAAACTGGTTTAAAAAAATACTTTTACAGCGTATTCATGTAAAACGAAACAATTGGTTTGAAATGGCCGAGTATTCGTTGTACTTTCAATTCTTTCAAACAACGACTATTTTATAATGCAAACTATAGTTTTAAACTGGAATGATTGGTACAATTCTACACTGCACAATCACCCAATTCGACTACAATCCAAATGTTGGATTCAACTGCCATCAAACTCCTGTATTCTAATATCAGATACGTTATAGTTCAAGAAAACAAAGAATGCAACTGTTGGTTTGATATCAATCACTAAAAGAGCAGTCAATTAAAAAGTTTAAAAAACACAATGTTGGCCAGTAAACTGACACCCATCATTCCATGAAACTGACTGTTTAGTATACATTTTGGCATTCTTGTTCAATGGTATTTTACATGAACACAATAATTTAAATTCAATCACCCATTGATGATTTTATAAACCATGCTACAAATTAGTTTTTAGGAAAGCCAACTACAATCAAAGTTTTGAGAGCTTTTTCATTCTCATGCAATTCAAAGGTCTTGTTTGCTTTTACCACGTCCAACAGGCGAGGACGATCTTGAAGATTGGGAAGATGGACGCCTGGATTTTAAATCATGATGAGCGTTTGGGCTACGATTGCGATGATAATAATCAGAATGCTCATGCCGCTCGCGCCTGGATGATCTGCTTTGTTGATCTCTAGAATTTTGTATAGCACGACTTGATGATACACTTTTATCATTTTTATGTCGAATGTTTTGATGATTGCTGCTTGTAGTATTGACGCTACTCTGACTACTAATAGATGACTCACTACGACGCCTTGATCTCTTGTGGGAGCTTGGACTGCGGCTAGAAGAGCGTCTTGATATTTTTCTGGACTTGTGCGATTTTCTCTCGCGACTACTATCATGGTGTCGATGTCTTGCAGCCCTTTCAGAGTCTCTATCAGATCTACTTTGAGAATGACTATCATGGTGTCGAGAATGAGCAACACGGCCATTACTACGACTGGATTCACCTCGTGGTCGTTGCTCGTTTTCCGAGTCTACAGCTTCGATAGAATCGTTAGTTTTCAACGAATTCGAACCAGGTCGATCACGACTGCGTCTTGAATCAACGTGTTTTGAGTCGCGTGTGTCGTCTCGACTACGACGACGATCCCTGTCTCTATCATGCCTATCATGTTGCTGGCTAGAGTCAGAATACTGATCTTTATCTTCACGGTTATGATATCGGTTTGAATGACGTTCACGGGATCTAGATCTATCAGTTTTTCGACGACTTTGAACCGGCATGGCAGTAAACTTGTAACCCTGATCATTAAAAAATTAAAACACAACGGTTTTAAACATAAAGACAGCAACACATTGGATAGATTGACTCACCTCGAGTGAATTGACTCGGGTTTTAGATGAATCTTTTGATTGATTTACAGAGTTCTGATGACCCAATGCTTGAGAGACGGAGCTCCGCTGAATTCGTTCTTGTTCCATCTTTTCTCTTTTTAAAGAAAGATTTACAGCAAGTTTCTCATCTTGTTCCTATGAAAGCACGTAGATGAGCCAACACATGTTAGTACAAATACAATATGGAGTGTAGGGTATACACATACCCTTTTATTGCGAATCTCTTCGATTTTTGAATCTAAAAACTCTTTTGGAATACCAGTGGGAGACGACTGCGCACTCAGAAGCAACTTCCACAACTCTTCCATGAACGATAAAGTATGATGTTCTAAAAATCCAGTAAGTTTGATTTGAATCTGCCGAGGATCAGTCTAGAATGCACGACAAGCATGAAAGCAATCAAGTGGGTCAGCTTTTCTAGCAGTGAATCCATGCACGAATAGATATCAAAATGTAGACATCACCTCTTCGTCGAGCAGATTAAATATGAATTCCAAAACAACATCATCCTCGAACCCAAGTAGATCGCCCACTTTTTTTGCAATCCAAGGACGGATAGTCTTGAGTTGGACTTTTTTCATATCGACCTATGTTTATAGATATCCAAGCAGATTAAAACATGAGTTGAGTCTTGCCAATGACTTGCATGGACACTGCAGTGTGGAACACATGCACCTGAACAAATTGATGGACACGAGACTGGTATTTCCACAACAGAACATGAGCTGACAGGATGATTGATATACCTTTTTAGAGAAGCATTCAGGAAACAACAGAGTTTTGAGGAGTTTCTTATTCTTGTCACCAAACCGAGTATCCTGCACGGCACTTGAACCCTAGAGAATAACAAGGATTAAAACGTAGCAACAGACAGCAGTGAAAGACAAGAAACTTGCTCTAAAGTTCATGATTATAAAGCAACCAAAACACAATAAAATGGAAAGAATACGAAATTGTTAATGGCAAGATGCACTCTTGAATGGCATGAATTCAGCAGTAAAGTCTAGATCCAAGTCATGTGTGCTTGTTCTTTTCTTGATAAATTCATGTCGACTGTTTTAAGAATGGCTCAACGTACTATTGCTCAAGCTGTTGTGTATGGCGTAAGTATGGATTGCTGTCATGTATCAAGTATTTCGCTTACATTTGACCATGAATTAGGCTCACGAAACTGCTAATGCTGCAGCTCCCACTGTGTTCTCTAAATCATTGCCTGCGTCTGCACTGGCTGGAATTCAATCTCAATTGGCTGCGTCCAACTTTCTAGGAAAAGCTCAAGAAGTTCGTCTGTAAGTTACTTGATCATGTAATGAGATCTTGATGATAAACTGAATCCTGTGCAGACTGTTTGGTGTTCCAGGCATTGATGCTCCAATCGTTGGAGTGGTTGGTCTTGGCAAGCCTTGTACTGATGTTCAGGCTTCTGCTGAAACGGCCCGTTTGGCTGTAAGTCGATCGCATGTTTATTACTGTTTTCTACCATTTCATATTCAACATTTATCCAATGAAACCAGGCTGCATCTGCCATCAATGCCTTGCATCTGTTGGGCAAGAAACAGGATCTCAAAGTCAAGTTTGATCATCTTGGTCATGGTGTTGGTAAAGTAGTCGTTTGTTGGCTGGATCTAAAGGTTGCATAATATTCATTCTTGTTGCATAGGCACTTCTGAGGGTGCCCATTTATCCACTTATGCATACGACGAACTCAAGGGTGCAGACAACAAGGCTTCTCCTGTCACTGTTTCTGCCATGGAAGGTGCATTCGAAAAGGACGAATGGCACGTTGGCAGTGTTCTGGCTCAATGTAAGTGACCCGCATTTTGAATCCATGTTCTAGTCCATATCGACACGCTGAATCTTGTTCAATCCTAAATCGTTTAGCCCAAAACTATGCTCGCCATTTCATGGAAACACCTGCCAATTACATGACTCCCACCATTTTCTCCAACAATGCTGTCGAGATCTTCAAGGGAATTCCAAATGTTACTGTCACTGTGCGAAACTCTGACTTTATGGAAGAGAAAAAGATGGGATCGTTCCTGTCTGTTTCGCGTGGCTCAGAGCAACCTCCTAAACTCTTGGAAGTTCATTATAATGGCGGTGTTGCTGGTACAAAGCCTCTTGCCTTTGTGGGAAAGGGTAAGTAGACTCAAGTCTTGTTTTTGCTTGTTACGTTGGTGTCATTATGCTGCTCACTCTAGTACTGACTGTTTATTCAATTGTGCACACTCTTCTAATCTGGATACATTATCAAGGTGTTACCTTTGACTCGGGTGGTATCTCGTTGAAGCCCCCTACCGATATGGCTTTGATGAAGGGTGATATGGGCGGTGCTGCCTGTGTTCTTGGTGCCACGTGGGGCATTGCTAAACTCGGTGTGCCCATCAATCTCTGTACCGTTATTCCTTTGACCGAAAACATGCCTAGCGGCCGTGCTACTAAACCTGGCGACGTTGTGATTGCCATGAATGGAAAAACCATCGAGGTTGACAACACTGATGCCGAGGGTCGTCTGATCCTTGCAGATGCCATCTACTACGCATCCACTACTTTCAAACCCCACTCGCTCGTTGAACTGTCTACTCTGACTGGTGCTATGGTCGTTGCTCTTGGATTCCCCTTTGCTGGTGTGTTTTCAAGCTCTGACGATCTGTGGAAGAAACTCGAGGCTGCCGGTGAAAAGTCTGGCGATCCATTCTGGCGCATGCCTCTTTCTGAAAAGTATAAGAAGCAAATCTCTAGTCACGTTGCTGATCTCAAGAACGTTGGTGTAAGTTTACATTGTATTTGTGACAATTGATACCAAGTTGACTCGGATTAAACTGATGCATTGACTACACAGGGACGTACTGGTGGCTCGTGCACTGCTGCCATTTTCCTTAAAGAATTCGTGCCTACTATTCCTACTGCTGAAGGAAGTGACGAACCTGCAAAACTTGCTCTTGATTATGCGCACGTTGGTAAGTCATGTATCTGTTTTGGTTTGAGATACAACTTTGCTAATAAATTAATATTTTTAGACATTGCTGGTGTTATGGAACAATCTGGAGCCTCTGGATATCTTGCCAAGGGTATGACTGGCCGTCCCACTCGTTCTCTGATTGCCTATGCTCAGAGCCTTTAAAATCATCACAACCTCTTGGTCGCGAATGTTTCAACTTTCACAAGAAATGCACTACATTAACATCTTGTATACTGATTTGAGCTGTGATATAACAAAACAACTGGATGTAAAAAGGGGGGAATAGTCGAGATTCAACAATAGTTTTATTGCCATGATACTCTAACATGGAGTCTTGCTCATTTCTGGCCGTGTAATTCATTCGACAGATGAAATTGTGATTATATAGAGCGATTGTATCAATGCAAGAAATCATGCCATTTGAATCCAGGTTAAATTCCTGAGGGTGAGAATTGGAAGCTGACGAACAAGTCATGTTTGATAGTCAACCTCAAAGTTGTCATGCATGGTTCAAGCCATAATACCAAAAACGAAAGCGATGCAAGTCGCACTGCATTGGCACTTGATGCCTCGGAAGAGTTAGATTTAAAAGAGTGGCCAGATTCCCTGACTCCTTTCAAGGCCATGGATGAATCCCTTCGGTGTCCGATATGCAAGGAACTTTTTGATGCTGCCATGATCTTGCCTTGCATCCATACATTCTGTTCACTGTGTATTCGTCAGAGTTTGCTTGTAAAGATGCAGTGTCCAAGTTGTGGAAAAGATGTTACTGGATTGCATGCCCTCAAAAACAATCGAGGTGTGGTGTAGTTTGTACTGGATATTGAATACTTTGACTATTGTCACAAACCGATCATCTGGATGTGCATTACTCTAATGATTTTAATTTTGAACTCGCTTATTCGAACCCAAGTTTTGGACGATCTTGTGTGGCAATACAAAGAGATTCGATCAAATTACATGATTCCGCTGATGCAGATCGATGCTGGTGAATGGGTTTTATCATCCGAACTGCCATTAAATGGCTCGAGCAATCAGTCGGTGTATACTTCCAACACTACTCAACTGGAACAATCATTGCATTTATCACAAAAAACAACACCATCTTTACCAGCATCGCCATGCAGTACACGAAGGCATTCAGCCCGTCAACTTCAAAAACAATCGACTTCTTTTGATGCAAGTGAATACAATGACGATATTGATTCCGATTTTACGTATACACCCAACTCAAAATCTAAGCGACAGAGATTGACACGGAGTTCTACGAGTAGTAATAAACTGTCAGACGATGAACTTCAGCAACCATCTTGTAAACTCAGCAAAGTCAAGGTAGCATCTCCAAACCAGACAGTTGCTCCAATTGAAGATTTTGATGGTGCTTCATCATCTATTTCAACTGAAGTTGTCAACCATTCTACCACACCAGAAACTACATCGACCACTAATATTTTGATATCCGGTACAGCAAATGTCAGCACGCTAGATAAATACCAACCACAAGGCAAGTCTTGGAATTGTATTCACGTAGATGGAACCCTTTCTGTACTATCTTGCAATGGCTGCTTCTATTTTGCTTTGGAGTATACAATAGTTGAATGTTTGATGGACTCTGCTGCTACAATCAGTAAACTTTGTCAAGGAATTCAGACAATGCAACATTGTTTAGTAATTTAGCGATACCAGTCATTTGATGAGATTGGCTGTTTATTAAACACCTTTAGTGTTTCATTTACATGAATGCGGCTGTAAATAGCACAGACAAATGTTCATTAAAACAAAATATTTAATGCATGAGATTGACTTGAAGCTAACTCGATTGTTTTTAGGAAATGATTTGGTGGTGTGTCCCATATGTTCGGATCGATTAAAAGTATGTCATCTCAATGCACATTTGGATAATGGCTGCAAGTCATCATTGCACCAGTCCAAGACTCTCACGTCACCAACACATTCTACGACTTCTCGTGTATTTCTATCCACTTCCAAAACAGCAAGTAAACTCTCATCACACACTGTTTATGGTGCTGCTCAACCAGCTGACAGTGCGCCGTTTTTGAACACCAACACCCCTAAACGTCTTCCCAAGCCATATCATCCCTATAGTTTGCTAAGCGACGCAAAGATTAAAAAAATGCTCAAAGTAAATACTGCCATCATTATGCCATGTATAAACCTATATCACCATTTGACACACTCATTTGTCAATACGTTTAATTGTAGGACGATGGTTTGAATTCCACTGGACCACGCAAATTACTTATTGAACGACATACTGAATGGATTACTCGGTATAATGCAAATTTGGATTCACGGCATCCTTTGTCGGATGTAGCTCTAAGAGTAAAGTTGGTAGATTGGGAGCGTAGCAAGAAAAATAATTCACATTCTCATGCAACCCCGTTTAAAGCTCATGCGACGCATCATGCGACTACCCAGGATCAGATTGCTGTCGAGACACATTTGGAAAAATATTCTAGTGGGTTTGACTCACTCGTAGAGCAGATTCAAGCTCAGCGTGCACGAAAAAAGGCCAAAATCAAAGACATGGAAACTACTGACCATGAAAAAGTGGTAGATGAGAATGAAACCACAAACCAGGTTGCTCATACAAACAGTAGCAGTAATATGGAAGATACCGACATCAATTCCAAAGATCTGCTTGTGGAAGACCCAACAAGGTGGAGCGACGAGCCATACAATGATGCCTACATAAGCACGTAGAAAAATGTATACATTATTCTACAATTGTATTCACATAAAATGGAACACTAAATAAAAGTCTCGGTACATAATAAGCATTCAATGTCTAGTATGAAAGCACACGAGCATTCAACGATTGCTTTAAAGCAAAATCAACAGTCATCGAGATCAATGTAGTTTGCTTTGCGTGAATACAGCGGCCAATGTGTAATAAAGCAGAAAGCTCTGCATGTTCGAACGGTAATGGATTGCATGACACGTGGATGGAAGGGACTGCCTGAGGGTTGGCTTGATTCTTCTTTTTATTTTTAGTTTGATGCTCAACAATTCTCGCAATAGTCTTGGCATTACAACATGACAGACTTTACTGGGTTGCGTCTTGGCTTTATTGGTGGAGGCAATATGGCTGGTGCAATTATTGGCGGACTGTTGAAATCCGGTCTTTCCGCATCCAATATTATCGTGTCAGAACCCTGGGACGAAGCTCGTGCTCGTCTAGTTTCACGGTTTAAAGTTCAGGTCACCACCTCAAACACTCAGGCAATTGCGTTTACCAATCAAAGCCAAACGACTCCTGTCGATGTTCTTATTCTTGCTGTCAAGCCTCAAGTCATGAGATCCGTTGCTGAAGGCATTTCGGACGCCGTCTTGACTCACAAGCCATTAATTGTGTCAATTGCTGCTGGAATTACCATTTCAAACTTGTTGAAGTGGTTGACATGTTCAGCCAAGAAAGGGATGACCGAGTCACCAGCAATTGTGCGATGCATGCCAAACACTCCTGCGTTGGTTGTCGAAGGAGCAACGGGTATGTATGCAGCTCCTTCAGTCACCACCAATCAAAAGGAAATTGTTTCTGCTGTGCTCAAGTCTGTATCGAAGCAAAACTACTGGGTCAAGGAGGAATCTCTGTTGGATGTCGTAACAGGCATATCTGGTAAGTTCATTTCAATGTATTGAACACTGATTTTGTGTAAAATATATTTGGTGATTGATCAACTGATGCTTTTTTGACCCATGTTAGGATCTGGTCCAGCTTATTTTTTCCTGTTGGTCGAGTGCCTCGAAGCCGCAGGAGTGAAATTGGGGCTTCCTGCAGATGTTGCTCGTGGACTTGCAGCACAGACTTGTTTAGGAGCGGGTCGCATGTTGACAGATACAGGCGAGGATCCAGCTGAATTAAGACGCAAAGTCACATCTCCAAATGGTACCACCGAGGCAGCACTCAACTCACTCGAAGGGAACAAGATTCGAGCCATCTTTGCTGAAGCCGTCCAGCGTGCTACCGAACGCAGCGCAGAGCTAGGATCGCTTTTAGCAAATAATTAACTCTAATAGCACATTGGTAGAGTACTGATGTGAGAATAAAGTCTTGGAAATACACAGATTAGCAAATAGCTATTTATTTAGATTGTACGTGTAGTGGATGAGCCAACTCATGCTCTGCTCATGCTCTGTTCAGTGCATGAATGCGTTGCTGGTATGCACTCCATCCGGCTTCTTTAAAGGCTTTGGCACGTTCAACCATGTTCTTGCTACCGTATATGCCACGGCCAACAATAATGACATCGCAATGGCTGTCCAAAATCACTTGCTGAGGAGTTCGATACTGCTGTCCAAGTTCATCGCCATCAATAGTGGAACTGCCAGATTCAGGCATTCCAACTCCAGGTGTCATGTAGATAAAGTCATCTAGACAACTCGATGTAGATTCCTTGTGATATCCAAGTCTATTCTGGCCAATAAAACCAAACACAAAGTCTCTGTGTCTGCAAGCCATTTGCACTGCAGCATCCGAATACAAGCCAGTAGCCAGCGATCCCTTGGATGACATTTCAGCAATCAGCAACAAACCTCTTGTCACTCCATTGGTCTCATCAGCCAGTCCAAGTCCAACTTCTTTTAATCCATGCACAACTCCCTCTCCAGGTAATGGATGAGCATTGGTGATATCAGCCCAATCAGCAATATGGTAAATCCCTTTGGAATACTGCAGCTTGACAGTATTGCCAATATCTGCAAACTTGCGATCTTCAAAAATCATAAACGAGTGCTTTTTCGACAGAGCGACAAGCTGGACAATGAGGTCCTGATCAAAGTCGGAGACAATATCAATATGTGTTTTGAGAATGCAAATGTATGGACCAAGAGTGTCTGCAATATGCAAGAGTTCGGCTTTTGTAGACACATCTGCTGCAATCGAAAGATTGGTCTGCTTCGAGTCCATAAGAAAAAGCAGACGCTTTGCTGCAGGATTGGAATGGTTGGCAATGCGCTGGGTGTAGGAGCTGCTCAAGAAAGACATTTTAGTTTAAATTATCAGCAAGTGTTCAAGACCTTCAATCGGCTCAATTGGCGTAATGTGTTGTCGTATTCACGTAAAGTGGAAAAAAAATCATAGAATAAATCGGTCTCACGAAATGATAATTTTTACCAAATTTACTAATCCAAGTTCTGTTCTTTTAGTGATTGATATCAAACCAACAGTTGCATTCTTTGTTTTCTTGAACTATAACGTATCTGATATTAGAATACAGGAGTTTGATGGCAGTTGAACCCAACATTTGGATTGTAGTCGAATTGGGTGATTGTGCAGTGTAGAATTGTACCAAACAATCCAGTTTAAACTTATAGTTTGCATTATAAAATAGTCGTTGTTTGAAAGAATTGAAAGTACAACGAATACTCGGCCATTCCAAACCAATTATTTCGTTTTACATGAATACAATGGTAAATTCAAATGGCTATTCTTTTTTGTTGGTGGGCTTTCTATGTGAATTGAAAAACTAGTGATGGAGAATAAAATAGTCAGAATACCAAACACATCTGATAAACGCAGTCAAAAATATGGCTCATACCTTGCTAATCATGGCAATAGATGGCCCAAACTGATTCGGGAATGTCAAACCACAATTACGGATCCATTCCGGCAATTTAGCTACAATACGGTCTCGCTTGAACCGCATGTCTAGAAATATAATGACTGCATAGTCATTCTTGTGCCTGATTGCGCGACCTGTTACAAAGCACAATACGCCTGCAATGTTATTAAATAGTCAAGTATAGTACCACATCATATAAACTTGCCTACAGACTGATTGACTGCACGCATACAAATGTTTTCGTAGTACTCTTTACCAGTAATGCCCGATCCAGTTTCTTTTGCCTATGCGTGTTAAATCATGCAAATCAATAATATCTCCAATCAAAGCAATACAAACTACACTTTGTACAAAACATTTACCTGCACATCAAAAAAGCGCATCCGTTCTTGCAGTTCTATTGAAGCAATATTGGCAAATGGAATTCCAACCATAATCACTGCTCTATGTATCCATATATAGTGCATATATTGAAATAAATAAACCCAGAAATCAACAAACATTTGCAGACTGTACTAATGCAATAAATACAACCACTTACCGTCCCATATCATCAGCAAAGTTGATTCCTTCGCTTAGCTTTCCTGATACCACAGCCAAAAGCATAGATCCGGTGAGTGTTGATGTGCTGAAATCTGTCTGACGAGATCTACTAATAGTGCTAGAGTAATCTTGCAGCACTTTATCAACCTCACCAACAGATGTGGGCTCAATGAAGATCTGTTCAGCGAACCAATCGCCAACAATTGAAAATATCAGTCCATCACATTTACATATTGACAAGATACCACACTAATGATTCAGTCAACCCACCTTCTTTTTTTTGGATATTCGGGTCCATATACCACCTGATTTCCACTGCTTTACTATGGCGTCCAAATAAGAATACGAAACAAAAAACACGACAATACCGCCCGAAATCACATTACTGTAATTGGCTATAGCTGCACCTGCCTCGTCCATCTAAAATGCACACCAATAGTAAAATATGCAAAATACAAATGCATTAGTGTTGAGATTGACTTTAAATGTGATATAAACGTAATAGTTGTAGATTTAGTTTACCATGTTTGTGTCAACTCGCTTCTCATGAGAAAAATTGAAATCCAATCCAGTTGGTCCTTGCGAGACACATATAGGCAGCAATGACGTAGAATTGATGACATGTCCACAAGAAAAAACATCAAGTCGATCATGTTGAACAGAAGGAAGCAGCTGCTCAATGAAATCATGGATAGGAGACATTGTTCCGCCAGTAAATACCACAGATCGAGCTTGCTTCAAAATAGGTGCAAAGCAATCGGCTGGATTTAGCAACAGATATTTAAACACGCAGTGGTGTGGATCTAATCCAAAATGCAACGGTTAGCCACAAAAATAAAATATATTATCCATTACAATGCTCAGATTCTTTATTTTGACTCGTATTGTTAATATACCTGTGCTGTAGTTGTATACAATACGTCCATTTACATCGGGATCGGTTAATGATGCCAAAAACGACTGCATAAATGACAGCGGAGATACACTTGTAGGAATAAAATTGGCAGTCTCGCTATTTTCTTTACGAGTTTCTGAAACAGCAAATCCCAAAAGCTAAGTATGTCAAACAATATAAGTAGACCGAATTCGCAATTTCTATAAACTTGATGGCTTTCTGCAGAATTATAAAAAGTACAAGTAAAACTCACTTTAAATGGTAAACGACTGTTTTCAAGATAAGTGAGAATTTTAAAGAGATTGAAATGATCAATTCCAGCCTTGTCCACAAACTCGCTTACAGACATGGCATGATTAGACTCTTGTGCTGACTTTGCTGCACTATAGGGCGTGTCTTGACTTTTGCAATGCAATGCATGGTCAAATTTTGTAGGCGATAGTTTTGCAAATAGTTGTTCAAACGCACCAAGTAGAACAAGTAATTGTTTGACATAAACCATGTTGCGACCAGCCAGTCTGTTTTTATACCTTTCAAAATATTTAGAAAGATGAGTCTTGCAATCGAGTATTTGATCAAGAGAGATGGTGTGACTGTATAATGAATTTACAGACTCAATAATGTTGTGCGCTTCATCTGTAATAATTTCCACGGTTAAATAAAAATCAACTAAAAGTCATTAGATTAAACATCATAAACAGCAAATTCCACTCAAACCTAACAGGCAAAAAAGTGTATACTTGCCTAGTATAATAATATTGTTTTTAAGGCGAAGTCCTATTGATTCTCTTGTCGATCGTTGAAGTAGCAAGTTGTACGGTATACAAATGATCTAGATATACAGTTTATAAGTGTTACACTGAAAAGTATTTTTTCATCTAAATGCAATTACCTCGGATGATTTGGCTGTATGCCGAGCACCATAGTATGGACAAGTAGCACTCTTTCTTCCTGCTTGAACAATTTCTTCGATATCACGAATACGCGCCTAAATTGAAGGTTACATTGATGTCGAGTCTAAAAACAACACAATGAATAAAACTCTGTGTCGCTTACGTGGATAGTGTCATCAAAAGTAACCATTTGCACTGGATCCTCGGTAAGGTAGGGACATCCGCCAGATGATTTGGACGATTTATCTGCAGATGTTTTTGCTTTATAAATTTACATTAATAAACGCAAATTACGTTTGTAGTGGGCTAAAAAACATCATGTAGCAAATAAACTGGGCTTAAAAATACCTTTTTGTAAATCCAGGCATTTGTCGTTAATTCTATGCAGTGATTGTAGTCTTGTCACACTCTGATTAATACAGAGATTTTTACGAGACCCAAGTGTAACACATTTGATATTTCCATACGCTGTTTTCTTGATTTCGTTTACAAACTGTGCAATTTGAGAATGCTTATGGATGGTGTTTCATGGTGTAATTAAGACATGATTAGTTTTTAAAAATACTACAATGGAAACAATCAATTGAACTTACTGTTCTGGCACAATAAATAATCTGAATCTCGAAAATTTCATCTAGATCCTTGTTTAAATCTTCCTCTTTTTCAATATACTGTAAAGACCTATACTCGCATGTCAGTTTTGCACGATTGTTCAAGGTGTAAACAAAACAACAACAGATTGAGATAAACTGACCATGGCTGGTTTAGTGAGTTGGACGATGGACTATTTTCGTCACTATCATACTCTTCAACAAGAAAGTTTTCTTTTTCTTGCAAGCCTAAATCTGATAAATTGGACTCTGCTTTTCGCTGTTGTATTCAATAAATATAGTTATGTGACTGATATACTATTGCAATGATTCAATAAAGCAATTGTAGTAATAGCAACCATGAACATACCTTGAAGGTAGATCGGGTAGATTCTATAGACTCGCGATTTCTGATTTGTTGCAGTCGAATCTCCCGTTGTTCTCTGGCATGTTTCTGCTTTTCAATCATGTCTGCAATCTCATTTCGTCTTCGTTCCCGATCATGGGCAATAACCCAATCTGGCTCATCTAAATGTAGCAAATATGATGCGGTAAATAATAAACTATTGACAGCATATTTAGTCATTGTTAGCCTCGATGTATTGTATCATTATACCTTTAATGCTTTTGTCAAGTAGATGCTGATCATCTTGCTCAGCAAGAAGGTCATTAATGGTTACAGTTTGTCGGTCTTTAAGCCATTTAAGCGCACTACAGATGATGCTCAGTGACTTTCCCTAGCATATTCAACTCGTTAGCATATTCGTATTGATAAACCATTCTAATCATTACTGTATTCACGTAAAATGGAACGCTAAATAGGAGTCAGAGTATAATAAACAGTTTCATGCCATGATTGCTAAGGAGTTTAATAGACAACACTGTGCCATCCAAGTGTTTTAGTTGGTTGGTCTCCTGGTGATTGGCATGGAAACAACAGTTGCATTCTTTGTTCTTCTGAACTAGATCGCGAATATATCTGATTTAGAATACACAAAGAGTTTGATAGCAGTTGAACCCAATATCTGGATTGCAATGAATAAATCTGGTGGATGTACAACGTATGGTTATACCAAAAAATCATTCCAGTTTAAAACTATAATTTGATTGTACTATACAATGGTCGTCGTTTGAAAGAATTGAGAATGGTAATAAAGCCAATTCCCAATAGAAAAGTACAACGAATACTGAACCATTATTTATTCTGAATCAGAATAGAAGCAGTGACTGCAAGATGAATACAAAGGCTCTGTTTTACATGAGTATGGCTGTAAAAGTACATTTGATGACCATACACTTACGGTTCCTGTGGGCGATTCATAGATTCCTACATGATTGTTATCCAGTGTTTTGTACAAACTATTTAATACCAAGTCAGTGATCTTCATGAAAACAACTATAAGGAGCAATCTTTAAGTAGCAACGCAGCTTGGATGAGCTGACTCTAATCGCCTATACTCTTGCAGATGACTGATTCCATTCAAAACACAATACTATCATGAGCTCTGACCTCTGCATGAATTTAGTTTGGATATCCCATGGCTGATATGGGAATGGAAACTCTTGCTCAATTGGTTTGGAAGGTGTCGCAGACATGCTATAGATTACAGTTGTATTCACGCAAAACAGAACACTTGAAGCGATTCCGGAATAAATAATGATTAATATTTGTTGCAGTTGCTAAAACCGGCTTTGATAAACATTGCCAATTTTCCAATATAAACACAATGTTCATCATATGATGCTCATGCAATCAAACTATAGTTTTAAATTGAGATTGTCCTCGTTTGGCATGTTCTTACATTGTACAGTCACCAAGTGCTGTTTCTATACTGACCACGCAACATTTGGTTTGTAAAAGAGAGCTGGAGATTGACAAGTCAGGAATGAGATTGCTGGAACAAAGACGTGAATGCTGCTTGAGCATTTGTTTAGAAGACAATGTTCAATAAATCTGCTGTAAGTTTGGTACCAATCATTTCATGAGATTGACTATTTATTATGTACTTTGGTATCCTTATTTGGCGTTTTATTTCCGTAATGCGGCTGTAATTCTCAATCCATCACATTTGTTATTTGCTTTGACTTTAAAATCAGTATTGCGCCTCCGAGATCCAAGCACAGATTCAAATCTTCCGTTTGAACCGCTGGCTAATTTGCTCATATTGCAATTTGGTTAGTGACGTCGTTTTCAGATACTATTTTCGCATACCATTAAACTTTCTTGTTCTAGAGTGCGGTCAATTTATCCAAATTCCGCTATTTATTGCTGCATCGTTCATCTTTTTTAATTAAAAGGGCTGAATTCTATTCCACTCAGATTCAGGTTGTACAACTCGAGTAAGTGACTGGGGTTTATTTTAAAAGTACTTTAATTCATTTTTCCAACTCTTATTCCAGATAAGAGTTATGTGAAAGAGGACTCGATGTGTTTTCATTAAGCGACTCATTTATACGTATATTGTAGGGTTAGTAAAACTCGATAAAGAACTCTATCGCTGTTGTCACAAAGTCAGCCAAAAATTGGTTTAACGAAACTCGAGCCGTAAATAGTAAGCAGTCTCACGCTCTGTCAGTCTACTTGTGTTTTCAACACACCAAATATTGACCTTTGTAAGATTCAGTCGCCTATTAACCAGATCAACATGTCGCCACTAGCTGGAACACCTGGACAAGCATGCTCAACTCTTTTTTGCAAAACTGGACTATCGACACAATCTGATCATAACCACATATCTTGCCAGTTAGATCTGAACACAGACCGTATTGAAACTCATGCCAACTCCAATTACTGTAGCAAGGTAAATTCGAGCATCAGATTTAGCAACTCTATTTCACGTGCTACACTTGCAGCAACCAAAGCATCTCAAGTCAATGAGGAAGAACCAAATCAGATCAGTAGCAACTATAGAAAAAAACCATTATGCATGAAACTTACTGTTCCGATGCCAACTTCATATACTCAACGATCTAGCCTAATGAAAACAACACTTGCTCCACTCCTGGAAAAGTCAGTCGTAGAAGAAAACAGCAGCAATGGAAAGCTCTACAGTACTCAAAGAAAAGACATGACCAAAGCACTATCAACAAACGATGAAGCCAATTTCAGCATAGTTGATATTGATACATTGGAAAAAACGCCAGATTCAGCAGTTGTTGTAAACCATGAAAACTTGAAAAAAGCTTTTTCAGTGCTGCAACCGATCCATAACATCAAGGCTGTATCGAAAGCAACAGAACATATTAACCCATCGATTACAACATCATCACCACATGAACTTTCTTCCGACAAACACTGTGCATTGAATCAGTCAGACGCGACCGACGCGTCAGTGGCACTAGACGTTACCCTGGCTGCCACCCAGCCCATGCACAAGCCACTTATCTATTCATCACAAGAACATCTACAATTGCAACCTTTATTAAAATATCATCAGCCAATGCTCAAACAGCATGAACAAACTTCTTATTCACAACCGAATCTATCAACCAAATCTACTACTGTCAACCGTCCACAACTGACTCATTCTTTATCACAGGGTAAGCCGAGTCACTCGGTCTACTTGAAACACCAGGTAATTATATCTACTCTTATTTTATACTCGAGTAGTTTGCATCCCTTTTACCAATCTTGAAGTCTTTATTCTTCAAGTGTCTCTTTAATCAACGTGACCTTGAAATATACAAACTACAAGACTATCGTTTTCAAATGGCATCTATATTTCCTTGAGTTTAGATTTCATTTACTCTACTTTGATTAATTCAGTTGTACTATTCAACCAAATTTTGCGTACGTTACACAACTATATGTCATGATTGTTTAATCATGTATTTTAAAGTCCAATGCGCGCCTCGCAAGGGCTGCTTTGACCTGTGATAAGCAGTCTTTTCATCACCAAATATACTCATTTCGGCTGAATTTTAATCAGTGCACAGCAACAGTTCCAAAAAACAAAAATAGCTGGACTTTGTTGCCGAAATGGAATTCTTTGTTTTGATCAATCCGAGTCATGTTAGCATTGATTTGCTTACTCTACAATGCTCAAAATAGTCACATGTAAACACTGAAACTGTATAAATCAGGACAATACAACTATACTCGTTGTCTTTCTCAAATCTCAAACCATTATTTTCTACTGCCATACCTAATCCTAATCATGCCAACTTCTTTGGCACGCACTGTGTCCTATCCATCAACTGAATTTGCTCACACTTATCACTGTTTTTCACAGATGCCATCTGTCCCCATACCTCCACTACCTAAATCCGGTACATTATATAGAGCTACTCCCGAAAAAGCAAGTTCCATTTCGGCACAGGTGCAGGATAATCAAACCCAGCCTTCAATGGCAGAAAAGCAACTAGCAGGACATACGCTTCTTAAAGAGTTTGCCGACCGATTTGAGCTTATTTCTGAACTTGGATCAGGCGGTTTTGGGTTTGTTTTAGGCGCATTGGATCGCCATACAGGAAAAGAAGTAGCAGCCAAGTTTATTCTCAAATCTCGCGTAGCCTCGGATGGATGGGTACGAGATCCTCAATTAGGTGTGATTCCAATAGAGGTTTATTTTCTTCGCCATTGTCGCCACACAAACATCATTTCGTATGTCGCAGTATATTCGGACCACAAGTTTGTATACTTTGTCACTGAGCTACATGGATCGCAATGGGTGGCATCAAAAGATCAAATTCAATCAAGACTAACTCAATCCAGTGTGGCACAAGTGGTAAGTTGAGTTGAGCTGTTTTGTGTGCTTTTTTAAAAGGCTCAAATTATACATTAAATATGATTTGAATTTGGTATCTCAATTACATATTCAATGCAACATCAACATTGTTGGCAAAAAACTTGATTATGAAGCCAAAGCACCAATCTTCAAGTGTGGCACATATGATTAGTCATGCATTATGCACATAACCGAGTCTATCTATTAAAGTCTAGTTACTAACATGATGTGTTAAACATACTGTAGCCTGTTTTTCCTGTATCGGCTGAGCCTGTTCTTCATTCTCCATACGTCACACCTAACAACAGCACTTTGGATTTAAAGCAACCTATATTTCAAAGATCCGTTACTTGCCCCTTTCCAGCAAAACTTGCTCGCAGACCATCAATGGATCTTTTTGAGTAAGTTTAACCGTCTTGACAAACTTGCTTGATTTCTACTATCCAAATGCAATCATTACTTTAATTTACAAATAATTCCAAGCGTGTTTTTTCACATTGTTGTACCTTTATTTATATTTACTGATGCATTTTCATTGTAGGTGCATTGAGCAATATGATAGAATTCCAGAAGAAAGCGCCAAAGGTATATTTTTTCAAGTGGTTCAAGCAATACGGTATCTTCATTGCAAAGGAGTTGTTCATCGAGATATCAAGGATGAGAATATTGTCATTGATGGCAGTTTCCATGTCAAAATCATTGATTTTGGGTCTGCAGCTGTGGAATCCAGCGATCCAAACTTTTTATTTGATCGATTTCAGGGAACCATTCAATATGCTAGTCCTGAGATTTTACGAGGAGAAAAGTATCGAGGAAAGCCAACTGACGTATGGGCATTAGGAATCCTTTTGGTAAGCTAATAGTTGGTTGAAGATTTACAACGTATCTTGTTTACTGACGCAATTTACTCGTCGACTCTAAATCTATGTATGTTTACGACAGTATACCATTCTGTATGGAGAGGTTCCGTTTGCATCCAGTGAGCAAGCCAAGTCCTGCGCATACAAGCCGCCAAGATTTCCATCGTCCCCAAAGTGTATGGATCTTTTAGGATGGATGCTTCAAAAGCATGCATCGCAACGGCCGACTGCCGATCAGATTCTGTGTCACCCATGGTTTGAATCGATACCCCAACCACTCCACTATTCACCACCCTCAGCGGATGCCAAACCCTAATTTTAATTAGAGACTGCTATCCTTTCGTTTCAGTACTTCAACTTATCGATTCCCTTCCGATCCTGTATATAAGTATATACTATACACCCAGGCGGCTGTTTTGAACAAAATCCTTTGCGTACGTGATTCCTTATCATGCATCAACCTGTTGCTGATAATATTGAAACTTTGATTCCAAGTTACCCTTTATATATTTAAACTTTCAACAGAATATCCTTTTATCTGCCAATTCAAATGATCTTCAATCCAAACCACCATCATTTTTTGCTGCTCCAACCAAGCAATTTGCTTATATCAAATGAAGCAAATATGGGTGATTCGATTGGACTGTGTAGGATGAGATGAAGCTAGAATTGGCCAAGTTTGATGGAAGCTGTTCGAGTTTAGCCAATAAACAGTAATCAAAATCACTTGCCATTACTACAAAGACGGTTGATAAAAACGGTCGTTTTATCGAGTATATCTTGGAATGCACCAAGCAGCAAGAGCCATACCATTCTCTGCTAAAAAGAAAAAGGCTCAGCTGCAAGATAAACGACAGCGTAAACGGGACAAGGTAGCAGTTTCAAACACTCCAGTATCAGATACTTGTGGTGTGTGCAAAGATACACTTTTAAACCGTGTGGATAGAGATGACACATACAATGAGGAACAGAAGGAGAGAGAGAGAGAGCCGGATAGATCCACTGATTACAGTGATGGAAGAAACAGTGAAGGACACCCATTGCAGCAGTCTCGACAAGACTCGCATGGATGCATACCGACACAGACGGCTGGGACTGTCTCGCATCCACCAGTCTCTGCCCACAGCAGCATCTATTGTTGCAGAGTTACGAGCAGACAAGAACACCTGCAAAAAGAGTCGAGCGAATCAATACAAGAATCAAAGGAGATTGAGTCGGTCGATGCTAGGAGCGCTGCTCATTGTCATAGTCCTGCTCGCAATAGTTCGGGTCGTAATGCATCTCATGTCCATCAAGAGCAAACTCGAACAAAAATAACTCCATGCATATCGTCTACTGACAGTCGGTGAGTTACACCAACCCTTGTCAAGTCTAGGCCTATACATGATCATCACTAATCCATTTTAGGATTCCTTATAGCTCCAAAGCAAGTCATTTCGAATCCGTGTTTGCCAAGGTCGAGCTAGATGCCATTCAAGCAATGCGATTGGCTTCTCAATCTCCAATCACTCCATTGCCGCAGGTAGTCTATTTTTATCCTATGCCATCAACATTTCAATAGCACTAAACCATTGTATTTTGATTGATTCAGACTGTACTGGAAATTGGGTTTGAAGATCTCTATCCGTCAGGCGATATGATCGACTTTCCTAAGCGGCCACATTGGAATCATAGCGACTCGAAAGAAACACTAGAAAAGCGTGAATCTGAATACTTCAAATGGTGGCTTGATGGGGTTAATCGTAGATTTGATCCAGACAGCTTGGGATACTTTGAACAGAATCTTGAGGTGTGTTTCTCATACAATCTAATCTGTATAACTCTAATGCAACGATATTTTGAAACCCCAATTTAAATTCATAATCCGTTGTTTTATACTGGAATCAGGTATGGAGACAATTATGGCGAGTAGTAGAAGTATCGTAAGTAGTTTTGATTTGAATACCATCATGATTTCATGCAGGTGATCGCGTTCAAAAGTCGACTGACGTATATAGACTGTTTTAGCGACATTATCCTTTTTATTGTAGATTCACGACATCCCATTCTACATTTCCCACCAACCCTGTACAACTATATCGTAGTGGAAATGAAGCGTACTCTTATATTGGTGTTCAACAAGGTACATCACTTGTATAATCTGGAAAATACATGTAAAAATATCTAATGTGTATAGCTTTGACATTGTCATGTCTGCAACAAATATTAGATTGATCTAGTACCTGCACCAATATTGGCTGCATGGAAAGAATACTTTCAGAATCGGTACTCTGGTATCCACATTGTAGAGTTTAGCTGCTACTCTCGTGATGTGTTTAATGTTCAAGGTAAAGTTTTACTATACCTAGCCATTTACAGCCAACAACTGTACTCACTGGTTTTGGAAATGAATCTTTCCATGTCGTGATGATATTAATTGGAAGCTAAATTTATTTACAGACTCAATGCAAGGTACTCTAATAAAAGGAAAGCAGCCAAAGTCGAAACGATACGCACATGCAGTTGGTGCACTTCAAATCATTGAGGAATGTAGCAAAGTCAAATTTGACAAAAACGGAATTGAAATTAATTGGGCAGAGTTGATGGATCAAATGCAAAAAGATATTAATAAACGGGAAAAGCAGGCAAGCGATGTTATTGAACGCAAAGAATGTACAGAAAGCTTTTTGGGGCGATCGAGACGAAGACAGCAAGTTCCTAAAAGTGTATCTATTACTTGCATCCAAGATACAGATATTGAGAATGATGCTAGTAAAAGCAAAGAATCATTTCAGCTAGATTTGGGTCAGGAGAATCAAAGTATTTCAGAAAGTATTACTTCTCGAGCCGATTTGATTACGATTGGATTGGTTGGCCATCCGTAAGTAGTTGTGTGCAACTTTATTCAAATTGAGCTCTTGTTGTTTTGGGTTACCATTAAATTAACACTTTTGACTGGTACCGGTTGAATTGTTTGTATGAAACATTAGAAACGTAGGAAAATCGTCCTTGATTAATGGTATAATGGGTCGCACGGTAGTACCGACGTCAAAAACACCAGGACATACTAAGCATTTTCAGACACTACACCTAAGCAAACGGATCCGTTTGTGTGATTGTCCTGGAATAGTGTTTCCGCTAAAGATATCTAAACCTGCTCAGGTGAGATGGCCCTTGATTGCACACATCTCTGTGCCTTTTAATGGGCAAAAGTAATCTATTTTGATATTGAAAGTTTAAATTTATTGAATATTTTAGATTCTAGCAGGAATGTATCGAATTGCACAAGTTCGAGAGCCCTGTTCCGTCATATCATATCTGGCTGAGCGAATCCCCATTCCGGACATTTTGCACTTGAAACCACCTGCATATGCCACTTTTGACAAGAGCATCAACAAAACTTTAGCTCAATCTCAAGCAACGTTTCTCTGGAGTGGTTGGACAATCTGTGAAGCATTTGCTATTCAACGAGGATTCCTGACTTCAAAAACTGCAAGACCCGATGTACACCGCGCTGCCAGCATGCTACTTGGTATGGTCAATTATGGAAAGTTGCTTCTTGTTTATCGCCCATCCAACTTTTCGTCCATGCATATAAATCTGGATTTTCAGAATTGGCAGAAGCTTCATCATACATCAGTATCAAATGCCTCTGGTTCAAAAGGTACCAGGAATGGTGATCTATCCAAAGCAAATGATGCTCAAAGTCTCATTGAATGTATACACGAGACACAAGATGAAGCAAGCCCATGCACTCAATCCATTGCTCATTTGAATTCTTTTGCATTTTTAACCGATACAACTGAATAGACAAAAGCATGTTTGATTCCAAACTTTAGAATGCCAGTAACACAAGTCTAACCTTTATTTTCAAATAAAGATTGAACAATATGAAAAAGAAGTGTAAATCAAATGCCTGTTCATCATCTTGTCGGAGTTATAATTCAGTTACAATGCTACTTGACAAGCTTGATCATAATTTTTGGCAGTCTAATGTTTTAATGGAAAAATGCTATTTGAAATGTTACTTTGGCCCTTGTCGTGCCTTGTGTGGCTTTGAATCAAACAACATAAATCAGCCCATCACTGATAACCCAAAACTAAAGCCACATTTAATAAGCCAAACGCTGTTTTGTAGTATTCTTTGATTGACCATACCATCTATTCAGGCATGTCTGACCAAAGTGTTCATTCTGCAAGTGACAAAAAAGCTACTGGAATGGACGAGCCAGACTTTGTCTGCATGCAGAAACGTGTTCAACTATTAGCGAGAGCCGTTCAAGAGCACATATTATCCAGTTCAAACAGCCGGATCGTCAGTACAATAAACGAGAATGAGGTATCAGTAGATGCAGCTGCCGTAAACGCGTTGAATGGCAACCTCGATAGCTCTGGACAATTAAGCAATGGACCATCTGCTATGACCGATATATCCAAAAGTCAAAATGAATACATGTCTGCTTTTAATACACTTAGACTCCGCCGTGCAAGAGAATTATCCAATGATATTTCAAGTGTATCCAATTCTAACCAGCCCCAAACTACCAGACACACAACAGCAGCTGAACAATCCATCCATGATCAGCTAGCTAATATCGAGGTTATGCTTCATCCAACTCTGCAAAAAATTGGCCAAACACAAACTGTTTCCAGAAAACGCACTCAATCGGTCCAGTCCACTTTTGCAAAGCCAGAATTCAACAGTTTTCAGTTTTGGGGTACGCTTCAATCTCCATTAGCAGATATCTCCAAACTTGATTCTATCATCGAAGTTCCCAACCCAGAACAAATTCTAGCCAAAGAATACATAAAAGAAACACTACATGGAAATATAGATACTGAAGGACTTGAAAAACGTATTGAACTTTTGGAAGGAATCGTCAAAACACAGGCGCTACAAACCCAAGCATTATTGGAGCTCCATGCTCACTCGAAACAAAATCTACCTGAACCACCACATCAAGAAACAGTTCAAAAAAATGTGATCAAAACTAGCACAACGAATACTGTGCAGATCCATAACAAGATAAAAGTTTATACGGAAAGGATGCCTGTGGTACAAACTGGTCCTGCTGGACAGCATACCATTCATTCGCATCCAACTACATCAATTTCCATCGAGTCTTGTAAACCAAGACCTGGACCGATTGATGATACTGCACAAAATGGAACTGTGTTTTACTCAGCTACTGAGCGCGATTGCACTATTCTAAATCAATCGCAACTGATGGTTGAACCTCGCAACAATGCCTCATCATCCACTCAAGCCTATTTGAGAGCAGACAAGAAGGATAAAATTATGGTATCTTTGCAACCTATAACAGGTAAAGCCATTGCAGAACCTTTAATTGCACAACCATACGCCACACAGTCTAGCCAAGCTGGACAGCAAGAATGGATAGCGTATGGCGATTCGTGGGTAACTCTCGAGTTTTACATGAAGGAAAAAGCTCGACGTGAACAAGAAAAAAGAGATGCCATACAAAAATCTATGTCAGACTTTTATGTGCGTGACTTGCAAGCAGTCGGTAAAACTATGGGTGCATCTGCATCAGATAGATTCAATGTTATTACACCGACATCACAGACTAGATCTATGCAACCAATTGCTGAAATGAATCAGAACGTACTCAAACAAAGTGTGATGCGCGTTACCGCTCCTAATTGCACTGTATACAATCAAAATATTCAGGATCAAATTATACCAGATCGTATGATTGAGTCTTCTAGAGAAACTCTACAAGACTGTCATTCAGCTCGCGTCATTTCTCACCCGCCACTAGCTCAAACCATTTCATTCAAAAACATGCATAGAGAAGCACAACAGCCCAGTATCCCACGGCAAAAAAGCATGCCGAATCCACCTACTGCTAAAACCATCCTGGTTTCCGTTGATCCTATAAAACAAACTTTAAATCAGTCACAAACAAACTTGATTAAAACTGCTACAGATCCAGAGAGCAAAGTAGAGCGTGAACCAACATTTCCCAAACATTGCGCGATTACAAAACAAGATATGAAAATTCAAGTGAGTGAAGCGGACCCCATTCCTATTGGACAGTCTGGAACAAACGCACAAAATGCACTATCAACAACAACTCTTCATGATGAAGACTTTGATGCTATTTTAGGAGTAGATCACATTCCAGGAACGGGCAAGCATAACGATCTACTTGAGCTTTCATCATTCATAAAACCAAAACAATCGTCTTTGGAACTCACTACCAGCGAGATCAAGGATACATTACCATTGTCACAAAAGATACTAAAGATTTTTCGGTGGTTTAATTTTTTGCGATCTTTGTGCACGGCTGGGTATTCACTCCATACAGCAATCATGGCCTTACAGAATCCCTATATGATAGAGCTACACGCTGTTGGTTTTTGGGCTGCCTCGATTGTTTTTGTGATTGTGGACATACTTGTTGCTGCTCTAAGAGCATTTCCAAAAACATTGTGGTTTTGTTGGGATGTACGTCATTGGGATCCGGTAAGATACGAGTGCAAAATGATAGAGCATCAATGCAATGCAAATTTAATGTCTACTAATTGTTGCCAATTGATGTGTAAATTTAGCTTGAAAAAACATGGTCTCCATGGGCACTCGTTGCAGACCACGATCTTATTATTGATGTACTTCCTATTTTGGTAAAACAATCAATTGAAATCTCGTACATTTTTTAATCCTTTGAGTATTGTTGACAAGTCTTTACCAATGACCACAATGCGCATTAATCACTGGCTTGACCGAATATAGGCCAACGTGGTTCTTAAAGTCTATGGATACCGACTAACAGAGATTGTTGCAAATCCAAACGCACGTAACTCGATTAGTGAGTGGCTGCTATATCTATTGGTGCATCATATTTTATTCAAATTGAAATAGCTAATACTATTGTTTAGCACAAACACAATATCAGTTTTCAGATTTTACCAATCCTCAAAACAGTAGTTTAATCCTGCTTGTGCTATTCGGCATCGCCTTATTTTACACCGTAATGTTTCATACCATTCGACTATGGCGAGTGACCACGTTTGTCAAAAAAAATCCTATTTTAGGCATATTAGTTGTGATTAAAGCCATGCTACTTCTCTTTGACATTTTAACCAACGCTTTGCTGCTCTATCAAATTCTTGTGTATTCTGGTCTTCGATTGCTATCTGCAGACAGACAACTACAACTTATGCTTGCAGTGGTTGTACCCTCCCCAATCATCACACTCACAACCAATACACTACTAAATCTTCCAATGCATTTCACAATGCTCCGTGTTCAACTGCAAGGTAAACGCGATTCTATCACTGGACAATCAGGTGATAGCGTTGATGCAGGAAGAGTATTCCGAACTGCAATGAGAAGAACGTTTCATCCTGCGATTGTAATTGTGTTTGGTTCGTATGCGACATTTTCTACTGTTGCCCTGTTTATTCTGCTAGGTATTATGCTTGGGTTTGATCCAATTGCACAGATACAGGCCGGTCATGTTCCCCCTGGCGTGATTCCTACTTCTGGGTTTTTTGGATGGGGTGGTGGTCAGGATGGACTCTATAGCGGATCAAATGTTTTACTAGGGATGGTGTGGGTTAATTTGGTTTCGAATTATCTTGTGGGTGTACTGTCTGCACTAGCCTACTGGACTTTTGCTCTTGGATATGGCATTTATCTTGCTATTTTTCGTTTTTATAGAACCTAATATATTACTTTCAACCATACTCTATATACGACTGCAGTATAACATGACAACACTGCCATCATCAATATTGTTTAAAAATAAAAAAAAGGAGATTCACGGGATTGAACCATGGACCATTCGATTTGCAGTCGAATGCTCTACCGCTGAGCTAAACCTCCATATTTTTTGAAATTCGTTTTATGTATATATTCTTTTGTATTACATATTGAATTTATTGTATTCATGCAATGAAACAAATAAAAGTGCCAAAATACATAATGATCTCATCAAAAGATGAATGTCGATTTATATGAAACTTGATGGACAACATTGTGTCTTGAACTTCTTGATCGCAAAACGACTACAGAAAAGTATTTCATTTACGTGAATACGGCTATAAATATAAAATTCCTGGCCTCGCCAAGCCCAGTTTCCAATAGCTGGCTGGACTCTCTCATTGATGAACAGATTCATAATACCAAAAACCCAGTCATCTCGACAGACTGATGTATCTGGCGATGATATCATTCAATCAGAAGAACAAGAGTCAAATACCTTTCAAAGTGATCATCTTGAAACTCAGCAATCCGTACCTAGCAAGACATCTTTCAAGAGATTCATTATACATTCTTCCACCTCGCCTCTCTCCAAGTTTGCCAAGAAGCTCCGTATTCCACCTCCAAAAGACATTCCAGCAATAGGTTTATCAAAATATGGCATTTCGGCTCATGAACAATATTTGTAAGTCGGGTATAAAGTCGTCTGATTTCCATTACAGCAATCTTCAAGGCTGGAATATCTGCTAACTCATTTTAAATAGAGCATCTGGTTCTTTGGGCACCTTCTCTGATCGATTCAAGCGTCGATTATCGGAAATGTCTGTTCGAGGTATTGAGTAGATTCAATAATGTTGGAAATGGAACACCTGTTTATCTTGCAGTGATTGTTTTGAAATATGCAATGGTTAAATCTGTTGTGTTTTCCTATCAGAGATTGACTTGTTTAATAGACAACCCAGATATTGGGGTTGATTGTTGCTAATCAAACTCTGCACAAACTCATCCCTATCCTAATTTCACATATACGCTTGTGTTTCAGTTTAAGAAACTAATGATTGTAATAGTTGTTTCCATGTTAATCATGAGAAATTCCAGTCAATTAAAGAGTTTAGAGGACACAATATTGTCCAGTAGATCTGACACCAATCATTCCATGAGACTTGCTATTTATTATGCACTTTGGTTTTTATTTGTGAATGTAGCTGTAATTTAGTCCAACTCAAGTATTGAATTTACTAATTTAGGCAACGCATTTCATCATCATCAATGGGTGCTCGACAAGATCGAGTTATCATACCCAATCGGCATGGAACATATTGTCATTGCAGTGTGTACTCCAGCGCAGAATACATCCGATGAATCTGCTCTCCCTGATTCATCGTCACGACTGATTGCATTTCGTACACTGGAGCCAACCAAGCTTTTAGAAAACTCTCGAGTCTGTGTTTTTGAACCTGTTCTTGAGAAAGAATTGCAGATTCTTTCTGGAATCTCTAATGTTGAAAACCTAGACAATACTTGTACATCTACCTCGAAGGCTTTACTTTGTCGACATTTTGATATTTTGTAGCTTGTTCCAGGAATGCATTTGGTATTTGCTTAAATACTGCTAGTTCTAATATTCAATACACACACCTTGTAGCTACTCATATTCTCTAATGAGCTCAAGTATAACAAAAATCAGCACTTGCAACTGTATTCACATAAAATATAATACTTGCATTGATTCTGCAGCGATTGTTTTGGAATAAACATGGTCAAACACTCGCTTGCTTTCCTACTTTAATAGGCATTCTCAATTCTTCAAAACACAATGTACATTATACGATGCGCACAGACTATAGTTTTGAATCGAGGTTGTCCTGTTTTGCATAATCACACATTGTACAATCACTAGATTCATACATTGCAATCTAGATGTTGAGTTTGACTGCTGTCAATACAACTTTACAATTGCAGATACACTCACGATTTAGTTCAAGAAAACAAGACTGCAATGGCTGTTTTTGCGTCAGTCACCAGGAGACCAGTCAAGTGGAAAGTTTAGAGGATACAGTATTGTCCAGTAAATTTGACACCAATCATTTCATGACTGTTTATTACACTTTGACTTTTATTTAGTCTTTCATTTTACGTGAATATGGCGGTGAATGTGATGAGCAAAACTCCGACTTCAATCTCGAGTTTCAAACTCTTCCTTTTATCATTGTAAAAGTGCATTAAAGCCAGCTTTTGTAAGTTGTTTATCTACTTGAAATGACACTGATACAAAAGTCTATCTAAAACCTTTACTTGGTATATATCAACCTCTACCAAATAGTACTCTGCAGTGCCACATTGCATTGAAAAGAAACTTGGAAAATTGGACATTAAGCGTCAGCTAACCCATCATGGTTAGCATCACTCTGCTCCATCGTGGAGTTTTTTATTTTACTGTTATGGGCACCAATGTTCTACCACTTCTCAAACATGGCATGGACTTGTATTTTCTGCAGTATCGCGGAGGAACTGGAACTGGTTGTCAACGACAAGTATTACCTCTGGTATGCTTTGATGATCTGGGTCAAGATTGGACAATATACACGTAAGTGGACATGACTTGTTGCCATATGAGAATTTTTGAAGTATATAGTACGAGTGGATCTAATATTTGCTACATTTTTATTGAAACGACGGTGATGTGCAACCCACTCGCTACGAAATAATTATTTCCTATTCATTGTTACTACCAACTACATTACCAAATGAAAGCGAACTTGGATGCGCATCCGTTATCGCCATGCTAGCCATGGTTATTGTTGGCCTTGATACAATCATTGCATTTTATTTTTTCCTGTTTAGCTGTCATGGCAAAAAGGAAGATTTTCTTGCAGGGGCCGAGGATGGATGTTGTGGTTTAGCTGCTGTCGTGCTTTCATTTGGTCACTATGACAACGAGGTACTTGCCAAATCCAAGTCCATGGCAGCCAAATGGCGTCGAGCAAGTCGATTTGTTACTGCCGTAATCCAAATCGTGATGATTGTTGCTGCTGCTAGTGCACTACGTGTAGTTACCAACATTGATTCAAGACCTGAACAAAAAAGCTCCACATTCGTGCTACTGCCATGTTTGTTGTTGAATATCACTAGCTGGATTGAAAACATGTATGATGGTATTATGGTGCTTTATGGTGATTAATCCGTGTATTTATATTGTCTACTGATTGATATCGCAATCCTATTTCATTTGAATAAAAAAAAATATTTACAGTCAATAAAATACAAATTGAGTCTAATCCATGTTGACCGGCATGGTTGTATTTACGTAAATGGAGCACCAAGTGTACCAAGATACATAGCAACCAATATCAAAGAATATGACTGTTGTCAGTTTTAAGCAAGTCTACTAATCAACAACGTGTCCTTTGAACCTTGACAGCAAAATAGAAAAGTTTATGATGATCAAAACTGCAAAACACATACAACAATATATTTATAAAACAAATTTCAAAAAATATGGAGGTTTAGCTCAGCGGTAGAGCATTCGACTGCAAATCGAATGGTCCATGGTTCAATCCCGTGAATCTCCTTTTTTTTAACTCGGCACTTTTGCCAGAAATACAGGACTAATATTGAGCAATAGTTTTAAAGAACAAGTTTATTTTGGTCTAGAAATTGGGTGATACCGAGATGACTTCCCCCGAGATGAGTTGACTGTGTTTGATAATTCCTGACCAGTCATTTTCCACCCGTGTCCATTTTGTCGGCTTTGGTGTGTTCGTTCTGCATATTGCTGTCTATACTGTCCAATTTCAAAGCTGTGATCCCGTTTAGACGCATGCATGGTTTTGTATCTTGATGTGGCAGGCCGAGAAATCACATCTTCGGTATTTAAAATAGATGACGAGTTGACTGTTTGCTGAATTTGAGCTAGTTTGCGTTCGAGAGTTTTGATTTTACTTTCAATGGATCCACCCATATTTGGCTTTACTTGTAGTTTTTGATTGACGGATGCAATCGCAGCTGTCTGAGCCTCCTTTGCAGCTCGTCGTTGCCAGCCAGTTAGTCCATCACTCTCTGGCACTTCAGATTTGGCTGCAGAATAGGCTACTGAAAGTGGTCTTCCAGCAACCACTTTGCGATTGAGAGCAGCCAAGGCTCGGCCTGCATCCTTGAAGCCATACACATGTCAACATACACATGGTTTAGTTTCACGATACACTAGATATGCTAACAAAGCATAAAACTCGGATTTGTATACAACTATTTTAAAAAACTACAATCCAACACTACCTCGACAGAATCCATCTCTACAAAGCAATATCCACGAGGCATTCCATGCTTTGGACCTTCTTGATGCCATAGATAATCAATCCGAGCAATTTTGCCATATTCTTCAAATAGCTTCATGATGGTATATTCAGTTACTTTGTCTGTAAAGTTGCCCACGTAGAGTCGTGGTGAGGGTTCTGCTTTGCTTGGTTGTATTTCGACACTTGATTCGGCATTAGTTACAGTGGATGATTTCTTGGCCTGGAATGAGAGCGTTAGTATTGGTTTCTTTTCAAGTGCTTCATTATTCATGATGGCATCACAATAGGGTCATCATTACAGCCAAGTATTGGGTTGGAAATGGACTTGACACTCTAACCTTGGATAAGTCATTCTGACCAAGTGATGGTTGGGGAGGCATTGCAGGTAATATACGATGCAATAAGACTAGCAGGACACAATGTTGAATGATTTAAAACAAAATTACAGTCGTATTCACGTAAAATGAAACACTTTTTTGTATTGATTTTGTAATGATTGTCTTGGAATAAATAATGGTTACATATTCGTTGTTGTTGGAAATTGATTATTTCTTTTATTGAAACTCTGTTGTATCCTAACATCACATAGTTTTGCGATCTAGCCCAAAAGAACATCTCAGGAGTGCAACAGTTGTTTCCATTCAGTCACTTGGTGTTTAGTTTAAATGCTTGTTTTGAAGGTTGAAAAGATGTGGAATGTATTTTTATACAAGAATGAACATGGAGAAAACCAGTGAATTAATGAGTTTATAAAACAATATTGTGCAGTAAGGTTGGCACCAATCAAACATGAAATTAACTGTTTATCATGTATTTCGACTTTGATGTTCCATTTTACGTGAATACGGTTGTTAATTTCCAGTCTAAACCCAAATCGATGATTTGCATTTAAAATGCTAGTAAATGGTGAATTCTAGTTAGTTTAAACCCACTGGAAAATACAACTGTTTTGATCTTGTTTCGTTTATACAACAGTATATTCATTTGGTTTCTAAAGTGACAGCAAGATACCATGCAGATAGAGATTTTGAATGCACCACTGCCAAACCAACTCCTCACAGCTAGCGACAATGGGGATGGTTGCTGAAATTTTATTTTATTTCATCTCTCCGTTCTCATCCCCACTGTTGCTAGCCGTAAATGTCAAGTATCTGTCATGGCTAGGATAAAGTCTCGTGTTCTAGCTCTCGCATTAATGCTTCTTCCATCGATGTCAATTTATCCAACTCGCTCTGCAATGATGCAATTGTAGACGAGTCATCTGTGCATGATGGTGGATCAAAAGATGTATTCAAGCCGTTCGCTGCAGAATAAGAAAATGTTTCTAATTTAATGTCTTCACCTTCAGGCAGCCCAGTGTATGACCCCTTGGAAAGCAATGTAGAGTTTGTCCAGGAAAAAGTCGAATGTGGTGTGATTCCAAGTACATCAAATGGATTAGGAAGTTGCCCCCGAGGCTTTGATATCTGCACTGTTTTTTCGACTATTGAATCAGGATGGCTTGAAATGGTGCTAGGCGGCTGATACTGAGTGAGAACAAGATTTGATTGCTCAGTTTGAACGCTAAATGCATATCCCCGTCCTTGATCATAATGCAAAGGAGCTGTATCTGTAGACAAAGTAGTGTTCAAACTGCTTTGTACCCCACCAAACATACTCTGGCGGGGTGTAGTTGGCTCTCGCGCGGGAGGTGTCGAAGTTTCCATCAGCGCTTTCCCCAACGCTCTCGCTAGATCCTTGTTGGCAAAAGTTCGTGGTGTGAAGGGTAGTGTGGCGATCTTGGATGCGTTTGGGGTACGTGATGCCTGCCCAAGTAGTCTGGCTGGATACCGTTGTAGTTCTTGCTGCTGAGAAGTAATTGTCAGTTCTTTTTCGGCAGAGACCAAAGGTCCTAATAGATCATTATTTTTTCGAGAAAGCTCAATATGAGATGGTTTGCGAGCAACTCGTATCGGAGCTTGAAAAAGAGAAGTACGCTTGAGTACTCGCAGATCTTCCTAGAATAACACATCAAGTTCAATACAAAACTAATATTGATTTCAAGCATGATGTAATTATCAGTCTAACAGCCGGATAGTGGCAACAAGCAGACTTACATGCTGAATTGTACTAGCGATTTCTCCGACTCTTCTATTTCCTCTAGTGCTAGAGCCAGTATCTTCGGCAGAATACTTTTCAGAAAAATTGCTTAGTTGAGCCAAAGTTGTCCGACGCTTCAGCACGCCATACGATCGAGTTTCAATATCATCTGAATGGGCCATATCCAGCTCGTGAGAAGATGTGCTTGTAAGAATATTGGCCAAAGAAGCATTGTTGAATTCCTCATTGTGGGGTGAGTGGACAGTGTTGTGTTGAGTTGAAACAGCCTGGGATGGTTTGGTATCGTTTTTCAATGTTGCTGATCCAGTTGTAGAAAGTAATGGTGTTGATGCTTTTGGTTCAAGTAGTTGACTTTTTTGTTGATTTGTCTGTATGGCAAATGGTGTGGGTTTCCGATAAGCAGCAGATTTGGGGACAATATCAGAATCGGCACTTGAAGGAAAGCTACATGCACCATTATTACTGGTGCTTTTTTCAAAAAGTTTATTTGAAGTTGTGATATCTTGCGATGAAGACTTGATTGATTTCCCTGATGCTAGCTTTGACTCCCAAGTTTTATGTAGTTTAGCAAAATCTGGAACGGGTCGGACAGAAGACTTGATAAAAAGCATAATTAGCATTGGTTTCAAACTATATACAACTACAGATGAAGGTGTAATTTGCCATGCAATCAAATCGAAAAATAGTTGAACATACTTGCTTTTTTTTGAGAACAGGAAGTCTGGACTGTGAAGCACATGCTGATCCTAGAGTAGAAGTTGCGAAAGTCTGATTGGATAAAGGGCGACTACTTGCTAATTGCTCAGTATTGCTAAAGATATAAAACGCATGGCAGGTTATAAAATATGGATAGAATCCAAGTGCATAAATAGCTAGCTCAACACTGTTGCTTACTCTGTGCCTGTCACGGCAGAGTGCCAAGATGAAGACTTTGGTGTTTTGGAGGCAAGCAGACCAGATCTAAGTGTACAATTTAAACTGTTCAGAATACAATAAACAGTTCTATGGACACATGGCCTAACTAGACATGGTTTTACCTGGAGGAATGGGTTGCAACAGAGACTACATCGGACGGTTTAACAAAAACTGGTTTTGGTTTTAAGCCAGACAATGATCTCGCATTAGACTCGTCTTTGACAGTAGTTCTGGAAGAAGTGTTTGATACAGTATTGCTGCTACTTGCACTTTGACTGTGATTACGAGACCTTGCAGTCAGCATGTTCTAATGGTGGAAATACAAGTGTTGAGCTATTATGAAGAAACCTGGAAATCGCATTGCTTTGCTTGAATTGATTCTCTCAACTGTCCGTCATTTCACTGGATAATTCTCTAATAGGAATCTATACATTCATGAATATATATTCATATACGCTACTTGGAGATACGCTTGCCAAGTTTTCTAAACAGTATATTTGGTATCGATTAAACAGATGTCGGGATGCAATGGTTTAATTCATTGGCTTATAAGAATACCAAGTTGTCAACTCTAGATTATAGCATGATCTTTGACCACATCTCTTCAATAGACTTTTGTACATGCAATTCCATTGTAAGAATATCGGCAACACGCAATTTGTCGAGATTCCAGTCTAAATTTATTTCAAAAAACAAGCTGATTATACTCTACTCGCCAAACCACAAAGTAGCAGATATCACCATCTGCACAAATCATCACTATTGCAGTGTCTTTATCAAACCAGCACGCATTGATTGACAAGCTCAGTACAGCGTCTCATTATAGCACTGACTCGAATACCATCTATAGGAATGGGGTCGGGAGCATCAAAACAAATTACACCGGCTACACAATCCAGTCAAATTCCAAAAAAGTCGCAAGCATCTGACAAGGCAGATGGCCATACATTGATATCAGATCCTCGCGACCATTCTAACCAGCACCATCCCGCCAGCCCAGCGAGTTCCATGTTTCCATATGCTCCACCATCTCAACCTCGAATTATCGATAATCCTGATTTAAATTTGCCCAGCCCAACATCCAAAGAATCAGCTCTTTACCGCCTTCGCCAGGTCGAAGAAGAGCGTAATAACGCTCTCTTGGATAAGCGCCGTTTTGCCGTGCTTTTGTCCGAGGCAGAAACAGCATCAGCAACACGCAATGACTTGGTGCATGACCTAGAGCAAGAACTGCGGGCTCAAATGATAGCCCTCAAGCAACAAACCCAAACTGTCACGGATTTAAAAGAATGCGTTGCATCCATGTATACTGCTTTATGCGCTTACAAAGAATTGGTGCAAAAGCATATCGATCATTTGGATCCATTGGTATATCGAATGCAGGATGTGTTGGCTCACGATACTGCTGCAGGTACTGTTGATGAATGCATTTGACCTTTGTATAATAATCCATTTTTAACTCAAATCTATGAAATTGAAGATACTACTCGTCCAAATCCGCAATTCTCAACACTTTCTATTCAAGCCTCTGTCGACACCATAGAGGCCCGAATCGCACAAATAGCAGCACTAGACTCTAGTACATCATCACATGATTTTATTCAACACAGTCGCCTTCCTTCTGTAGGTCGTCCATCTGAAGTTATCGCTACTCATACAAAGGATACCTTGCCACAACTCATTTCAGATTATATCCAACTTGCTTATAAACTCAAGACCAGAGCAACAAAAACACTGTTTTGGACCGAGAAGGATCCATCTAAAGTATTTCATGCGGCTACCAATGGTGAAATGCTTAGTTTTTTGAATCAAAGCTACGCATCAGGGTTTTCTCAGTCATTCGATGCATCAGAGACTTCATTGGAAAGAGTTTTATAGCTGTATTCACAAAATGAAACACTTTTCTGTATTTATTTTGTAGTCAGAGCCTCTATTCCGCTCCAGAACATATAATCGTTGAGTATTTATTGTATCCTCTTGCTAGGAATTGACTGCTTTTCCAAGACATTTTCGATTCTTTAATAAACACAACATCAAACTATGGTTTTAAATTCAGATTTTTGGCATATCTATACATTGTACAATTGCCAGATTCATGTATTGCAATTCATATTTGGGCTTGACTGATTTTAAATATGTATAAACTCATTCTTGTTGTACTCTAATCAGATACATTCGCGTTTTAGTTCAAGAAAACAGACTGCAGTTATTTTTGCGTCAGTCATCAGAAGACCAATAGACTAAAGAGTTTCAAAGTCACAATATTTTCCAGTAGATTTGACACCAATCATGTCATGAGACTGTTTATTATACTTTTACTTTTATTTAGTCTTTCATTTTACGTGAATATGGCTCTATATAATCATGATTCACGATTTAGTGTTTAATGCGTTTGTAATTTTATTATATTAGTGAGTGATTGATGGCCTTGCTTTTGGTAAAACTATGCAGGACAAGCATAACTGTGTGATATTTAAGCAGGCGTCTATGGATTTCATCTGGCACTGCAAGTCATCTGCTAGTACCACTAAAGTGATAAAAAAATGCCAGCTTGACTGCAAGGTCATTCATTGAAACCAAAGTTGTACATTTCAGAATAAAAATGACAGTAAAGAAACAACTCCATTTATTGCAATAGCAGACAGAAAGAATAAAGACTTTTAGATGCAATAAAGACTTCATCACTCTCAAAGTAGAGACAGAAATGTATTACAGTCGCACAAAAAGTAAAAAGTTGAGACATAAGTAAGCAGATTTTAGAAAGTAGCGGCAGTAGAGCAAGATCTAAAGTCCCTCGAGGTCCTTTAATGTTTGATCGAGCTCTGCCTTGACATGCTCGTACTTTTTGGTCATTTCATCAAGACGGCGTTCAAAATCTTGACGTTCAGCATCAATCTGTTTAGCCTTGCGCTCGTGAGTTTCAGCGTGGAGTTCAAGAGCACGAGATCTACATTAGATCAAGCAGTTGTTGATTTAATATAAATAGGTTAGATGCAAACATCAATGTAAAATCATATTTGGCATGCATATAAATGGCGTACTTTTCAATTGATTCTTTGCGGTCGTGTTCCTTGTCGTCAAGCTGCTTTTCAAGCATCTGGAGCTTTCGCTCAAGAGCCTCCTTGACAGAATCACCCTTGTCGCTCTCTGCCTTCTTTACCTTGTTCTACAATTTTCAAAATAACATGGTTAAATTAAAAGGTTGAAAACAAGATTTGGATAAAAGTTGTTGACAATTATATATCCAGAGGCTCTGATATCTAATATCGGAATGTATTCCAATCGACTTTGAAAGCAGTCGCTTGACTCGACATTTCAATATTTGCAAATTGTGCGTCATTTTAATTCAATTACAATAGTAACTCTCAAACCAATGGAGTTGGATGGCAAAAAAGCATGCTTGGTGGGGTTGCATGGATATCTATTAAAGATGTACCAAAATTATAATGGTAGCCCAGATAATGGCCATCAAACAGGCATCTGATACGATAATCCATAATACCATTATATATCTGGACTACCCAACAAGCCATCACGTTGATATGCATCAATTGAGGCAAGGGAATGTTGATACATCAATAGGCACACTCTACTTGCAAGGGGATTTCAATCGCCATCAATGTATTGTATAAAAAACAGAGTATATGCATACCTCGTCAGCACGTTTTTCGGCTCTTTCGAGATCCATCTGCAAAAGAGAGATCTTGTTTTGGAAAGTCTGGACTTCAGTCTCCTTCTTGGCAAGCTCTGCCTTGAGCTCTTTAACCTCAAGCTCTGCCTTTTCAGCACGAGAAATGCTAGTATCGGCCTCGATCCTAAGTTTCTCAAGTTTCTATATAGACAGAGTCGACAAAATAGCCGACTGTTAGTCAACGGCCTCGTCACAATTATAAGGGGTGTGGATGCATTGTTGACCTTTTAGCAGGATGATTGAAAGCAGCAGGTAATCGGCTCATTTTACAAAAAGCCTACATGGCATATACTAGTCTCGGCCAACTATCATAGCACAACCCAATCTAGTATAGCGGCATGTGGGTCGAGTGATGGCTGCGCGACGCCCACTGCTGGCCAGCCTCCACCCAAACGACCAGCTGGCATATGCAGGCATTACCCTCATATAATCACAGTGTATAGCACTGTCTTCTCCCCAGCTCTATTATTAGAACTCTCTGGTAATACAGCTGGCAGTAGCTACAATTGTTTTGCAGCTATTGCCACTGTTCCAGTTCATTCACTCCAGATACTCAAGAGTACAGATATCTTGCATCAATCTATTGTGGTAATACACCATGCTCACATTTCTATCAACTCAGTCATAGCAATACAGACAAGTCCATGACAAAGTACTTACCTCCTTAATCTTGTCCATGGTAGTGTCTGCGTTTGAAACGTGTGAATTGGTGAAAGTGAAGGTTTACTATTCCTCGTCATTAGTATATTTTTGCTCATTGTTTTCACTTGCAGCTGTGTTCACGTAAAACTAGACGCTAAATATGAGCGTTAGTATCAATAAACAGCTCATGAAATGACAATTCACTCAATATTCTGTCATTTGACTTGTCATTGACTAGCCTTTTCTTGTTTTTGTATAAACTGAGCCAATCTTGTCATTCTAGTTTCAATACGTCACACATTTGTTCAATTTCCATTCCTCCAAACCGAATATTATGGCATTGGGTGATCAGTATGGAGACTGCTGTTGTTCAAGAAACATGCAACTATTGGTTTTTTGAGTTGGAACGCGAATGTATCCGAGATTAGAATACAACAAGGATGAGTTTATATAGTTGTACTGGAAACATCAAAACAGTTGGATCCAATATCCATATTGTAATGGATAAACCTGGTGATTGTGCAATGTATGGCTATATCAAAATCAAAATAGAGGCAATGATTGCAAGATAAGTACAAGTGCTCCATTCTACATGAATACAGCTGTAAATCGAATCTGCTTTTTATTTTACGGCTATACGAGTAAAACGAATTCCCTGTACATGATATTTCCCTCAGGTACGGCAGATTAAATATTTCCAAATTGTCAGCATTTTCTTTTCAGGATATTTTCTTGATTGTAACAGCATTCTGAGATGACTAGCTGCATCTCTCGTTTTGTCATGGACTGTATATAAATGAAATACCGACAAGACAAACCGAGTGATGTGGGGTTTTGGTATAATAGCTATCCTGATTTTATTTTCTGCATATTTCAAAGACTCTATCATTTTCATTGATGGCAGTTGAAACTGAGTATGCGAATATCAAACCACAAAAAAGAAGAGTTTATCCCCTCGGAAGGAAAACTCTTCTTCTAGCATTCTTAAGCGGTTGGACCAGTCTTTTTTCATGACTACCTGACTCTAGGGAATCGCTTATATTTCTATTTAGTGTTCAATTTGGCAGTTTTATACAAATTCAAAAACACTGATCTCAAACCACTGATAATCAAGGTGGTAATAGATAGTCGGCCTAAATTCGCCAATAACAAATTTAAAATGATGGTTGCTGGTAATCTTATTTTATTTTATCTCTCCATTCTCATCCGTATTCCTGCTGCTCGTAGTGATGGCGGATCAATGCTGGGATGGTGTGCAGTGTGATGCATTTCATTTTCGAGTTCACTGCCTGGCTGTCCCCATCCACCCTTGCCTGCACCACCTTTTTTAGGGGCACCAGAGTGTTTACTTCTATATCACAGGATAAGCATATGGCCTGATAAAATAGTGGCTTTAGCAAAAATGCAACACTTGCCGTGAATGACGGTCACCAGAACTAGAAGATCGATTTGAACGGGTCATATTTGAAAATTTGATATTCAATGGGCAACTTTTGGAAAGTGACAGGTTTGCTGGAGATATTTGTAAACTCTTGGCTGATCAGATGGATACAAGGGAAATACAGATTACTTATAGCTCTCAAAGTGGCAATCTGAAGCTTTTGTATTGGAACTGGCGAGTCTTACAACCAGCCTCATGGAATGATTGGCGCCAGTTCCCACCACATTTACTGAGCATTGCGTTCCTTGAACTCCAATCTTTGCTTATTTCTATATAGAAAGCTAAACAAATGGTGAAGCAGCATTTTAGTGGATCCCACTTGTTCAATCTCCAATTGTTCTTTTATAAAACCCAAATATTGCAAGTAGACATTGGGAACCAGCATCCCTGGCTTGCTTTTGCCTCGGGTTGACAGATGAGTTGCCACGTCCAACAGCGACACAATCAATTAGTACTGTTCCCAGGATGACTTTGGTTTATTTTGAACAATAGAGTTGATGCCTAGTTTGATTCAACCAAGAGTCTTTCAAACAACCTTTTACAGCAGATCAATCAATAGAAATCTTGAACAATACTAGATTGCTTTATTTTTATCGACAAAGTCTTCCAATTGGTGCTTTAGACTTTCAAATGTTCTCAAGGATAGAAGTCGCGAGAATATAAACAATAGGCTGAGATTTAGAAAGAGTTTCTAGACCATTGGCATTTTGCCGGAAGCAGCTTGAACTTGAATCTAGCAGGTTTACAGTAGAATCCATTGTAAATCAGTACTGTTGATTGACTAGAGCCAGAGGATTGGTTGTTTGCAAAAGTGTATTACCTTGCGAGATTGGTTAGTGTCAAACCCAGGCATAGATGCTCGATAGCAAGCCTCATCTATAGCAGTCTGGTCTAAAGCCTTGCCCCAGTTGCCTCGACCAGCACCATTCTTTTTAACATCCATATAAGCGTTTTCCCCAGAACTAACTCGACAGAAAAGAAATGTAGCATGGTAGATAAGAAACCAGGGTTTAATCTAAAGTGATGATAATACAACTAGTCGAAAATAGTCATGCATGATGGCATACCGACGGTCGTTGACGGAAAACCCAGAAGTACGCTTGGTCCTAGTCATTTTTAGAGATGTACGAGTATGTCAAATAGAGATCGATTGCAGTCCAGAATTTATAGGAAAGGTTAAATAATGAAGAAAGGCTGGACTGAAGGTTTGAAGCAAACCAGCATCACATGATCCAATGGTTATTTCTGAGTTATTGAGCACAGTTGGACCAAATGCATGATAGAATAGTGCGGAAGATATAATTATGCTGTGTATAGCAGTTTACAAGTGGTCTTATTGATAATATATCTACCGAGACCAACCAGCAACAAACCCATCACATCTGCAGTGGCCGCTGCCAAGCCTCTATTTCCATCACATGATATTACTGCTCAAAGTACACCATGCATTTACTAGCAAGGGGCAGAATAATGAGACTGCTTTCAGAAAACTAGAGTTGCAGGTAAAGTATGGGTTCACTACCCGGACTCAGCATCCAGTGTAAAAAGCATCTCCAACTCTAACACGGTACCCATTTCAAGCCATGATAATGAAAATCAAAAAGGTAATATATTTGGGTATATACATTTGAATAAGACTTGACATGCTTAGGCCCAAAGCAAAGGACCAAGGAAAGAAGTCGGCAAAGTACGCTGAGTGAATAACTGACAATAGGCAGTGAAGTAATGTTGCGCACTATAAACTAAAAACAACCTCTATAAACAATAGGCAGCTGTACATGAGATTAATGCATCTAATGGTAGTAAACGTTGGATCGGAAACCACCAGAAAATGGACCGTCGTTGAATTGGCGGACCCGTGGCGAAGAAGTGGAAGCAGGTGAAGACATGGGAAACGACGAGACAGCAGGGGATGCAGGCGATGATGATAACCATGCAAAAAAACTGGTTGGTGTTGTTCCAGTAGCCTCCGATGCTGAAGCAGCGGACAGGCCCGAAGCACGACACTGATGGCTGCTAGAATAGATCGAAGATCCCACAGAGGTGGACATGAAGCTGCCGTAGGCACTTCGGTGGCTCACGTCAGCTGGAACAGCAACTGGCTTGGCAGGGGTGGACATTCCGGTAGGTTTGGTAAGTGGGGTAGAAGACATGTCAAGATAAAGGTATTAGGAGCGAGCTGAATTCAGAATGGCTTGTGAACAGTCAGATTTGGATGAGCAAATTGAGAGATTTGCATGCGCCTTTTATGCAAACCTAAATTATTCACGTGATTGTATTGAGCATGTGATTATCTTATTGCATTCGATATTTGATTGGTTTAGCCATATAGCACAGCATTTGCTTGGTATTTGCCTTATCTCATTATGACCTAATTGCATGGAACGTATTGCGTTATCGAGGTCTCTGTTCGTGTATGCAGATTGTTTGTCAGTCTATCCGGTTGCATAAATGGACCATCAAAGCTGCCATGGCCAGATCCTTTGCAAAAAACTTGATTTGCCATCATCATGAGTAATAAGACTTGTCAAGGGATAATACATTCGTCTAAACAGAATAGGTTCAACAGTTTAGAATAGTCCAGTTCTTCTAGTACTAACCGTAGCACCATTTATATGTGACTCATTGATATGCAACAGAACAGTATAGATTAATGTACAATATTAAAAATTGTATTGATATGATTCCAAAAATAGGTATAAGCTAATTGCGACACTATGCCACTGGAGGTTGAGTATTTGATCGAGCGAGTAATCCCTGACAATGATCTAGTTCCTTGAATAGATCACTACAAATCAAAATAGTCAGCAAACACTCGTTTGAATATCTCGTTTGAAATAACAAGGTACCTTATTGCTTCGATTGTCTTGCACCGAACTAGCCGTTGTCTAAACTCGATCCCATCTTGGCCACTCCACATCTGTAGCAATACATATTTAATGCTGTAGTAGTTTGCACCGCATTCTTGAGCAATTTGCAAATATTCCTTTAGTACGCTCCATATAGGTGCCAGTCCCTCCTTACAAAACACTGATACATTATCTTGCGCCCCTCTGGCAATCATGAATGATGACACGGCTAATGAACATTTAAATCAATGAAATTCAAATGAACACATTATAATCGAGTAAACAAGTTAGTTGTGCTACTGTTTTAACCAGTGTGCTTAAAGACTCAAAGCAACAGCGACCAATCTACCTGATCCGCTTGTTGCTCTAAATTTATGTATGTCTTCCATGGTCCATAGATCGCCATTTGCAATAACAGGAATGGATATGCAGTTTGAAATTTGCTCAAATACATCCCAATGAGCAGGCTGGCGGGGTCGTTCATGAATAAACCGGCAGTGTACAGCAATCGCTGAAATCCCGGTTTTTTCTAAACGCTGCATCAGTTCAATCGTTCGTTCAATTGATGTTTTCCCCTCTCTCGGATCCAATAGTCTGCGAGATTTTAGTAAAGCATTGCTAATTTTAGTATTCAGAACTAACATGCTTTCCCCATGTATGCTGTAATGTAAGGTGCTTACCTAATTTTGCATGTGACTGGAATAGATACACTCGAGACCAGTGCTGTCAAAATAGCCTCGAGCGTGTCTGGATTCTCTAGTAATGCTGATCCCATACCACCAGAAACCGAAAACTTTTTTGGACATCCGCAGTTCAAGTCGATACCGTCTACATCACCTGCCCTAAAAACCATTTGATTTTCAGATTCATCCAGAATTCAACTACGTTGTATAAATAATAGGCAGTGCCATGATTCAAAAGACTGGTGAAACAAACTATACTACATACACTTTTTGAGCAGCTAGAACAGCAAACACTGGGTTTGAAGAACCAAGTTGAACAACAAGCCTACCCCGTTCATTAGGATGGATTCTCAGATTGAGTGATCCACTATCATCCACATAATCGATTGTGCCAAATTTATCTACAAGTCAAATTCCACCATCAAATTTAAGAATAAACATGCTGATATACTGTGCTCATGGTCATATCGAGACTTGTATATTATCCTACCATTTTGAATTCGTTGCGATCGCATCAATCTTCTATCCACAATCTCTGGACTGTAAACAATATCTATAGTAAAAACAGCAAGGTTCATGCATTTGTATAAACACAGTTCAATTCATATACGAATCATGAAACCAACTACGTTTGATTCGCTAACATTTTGGTGTTTTATAGGTTGGTTTGGCTTGGCAAGACACCAAATATAAATTTTAAACTGACCTGCTCCATACTTGAGTGCTAATAGACGAAGTGGAAGAGTGCTTACTCGTACCATTGGTGCAAGTATGAGTTTGCTGGCATAGGTGAGCTCTGGTGGCATTTGATTCAAGACTCAAATTCAACTCGAGACTCGAATTGAAAATATTGGTATAGTAACACGTGATTAAGATTCATATTGCAGTCAGTCATCTGTGGTCAAATATGCAATCGAGGTTTGAAAAGCTGCCAACATTTACTAAAACTTTCATATGGAAGTTTGGTATCTCCAACTCGCATGTCATTCGAAACACGATTCATGAATGCATTGAACAGTGTGTTATACTCGTATTTTACAGTACAAGCTACACTGGAAACATCCAAACATTTATTCACGTACCATTTTAGCAACTCTGTATGGAATAACACTTTATTTCCAAAGAAACTGTCAATTAGTTTGTTACACTTGTAGTTTGGGTTTACCCGATCTTGTGGTTCAGCGCATATATCGTTGAACACAAGTCCCACATTGTTGAATATTGGTGGCATCTCGGCAAAGACATTCCAGAGTTGATTCGGCACGGTAATGTCACATTCAATAACACCAAATAGTGATTCTGTCATGACATGTTTGATGATGTTACGGTACAGCTCCATGACCTGATGGTTACCGCATAGCATGTCTTGACCAATGACATATATACAAGGCATTAGCATCATATCACAGAATTTGTCGACAGAACTTATCTCGTCTTGTTCTTGTCCTGTCCTGTCCATGATAATGATGCAATACGATGCTTGATGGTCCAACGACATTGTATATGTATGTATGACACAACACATTATTGCGTTTGAATAGTTGACATTCACAGTATTTATTATTCATTTGCCAGTGGTATGTCAATGCTCATCCTGTAATTGGAATGTCATGTTTATGGATATCCAGATTCAAGTATTGGATCAAATAGCAACGCATTTTGGTTGCTTCTGTCGTGGGTTTACGTCCAAGTTGTTGTAGTCATTCAGTATATCGAATATATTGGTGTTGTTGACGATCTCATTGTAAACCAATGTTGGTACGGCTTTGCACTTTATATCATTATCGAACCATTTCCTGGATGGAATATGTCAATGTTTGACGTGCTCAATCACATTCACAGTATATGGTCCCAAATCTGGATATTCGTCGACATACTTGTATATATTCTGGGCTACTCTGGGTAAATACACCCATTTACAGTTCAGCATTGAATACTGTCAAGAGCTGATCTATGGATGTATTGCGAGGTATTGGGTGACAAGTATGACAGAGTGTCTTTGGATGTAAACGACCTGTTTGAAATCATTTGGTAGTTATTGTTACACTTGATGATGCTGTCCATTTCAGTGTTTCCGAAAGTTGAAATTCGCATCCCCAAACATTCAACTTTGTAACCCATTTGCTTGAGATGTGCTTGATTTTGCATGGTAGTTTGATACAAGATATTCATCGATCACCCGTCAATGGATAATATCATCAGACTTGGACAATATTTACCAATAGTCTTTTAAACTCGTACAGTTTGTACAGTGTTGTCATAAAAGTCATGGTTTGACACATTTTCATCAAGCTATCAGCGAGTATCAACGAGTATCAATCAACAAAACTGGTCTCGTTGGTCGATACACTACTGATGCACTTGCATATGAAACTGTACGAGTTCAATCAATGTTTCTTGCACGGTTGTCAAATGTTCAGATGAAATCAATCTCATGGCAGGACACAAAATGTGACATTATCAAATAACAACCAATACTAAACAATTGGGTTACCACATGATGGCTCATTTGGAATGCAAGTTGAATCCATTAGTGGCCATTGATACCATCAAGTGTATTGGCAAATACACAATGGTTTGTAATGGTAAATTGATTTCAAACACATCACCGCTCATTTATCACCGGATACATATTTGAAAGTATCCAATATCACTTGATACTGAATGTCCAAGTGTCTGCTCAGAGTTGCTCACAATATTGACGATATTACAACAACATGCTGATTCAAATTTGGAAAAAGTAACATTGGCTTGTTTAATCTTGAATTACTGAAATCAAATGGTTTACAATGATCCGATCATGTCAAATATAACCGATTGCAATTATTTTGGAATCATGTCAGATTATGACAATCTGTTCAAGTTGTTTGAGCCAATACAGTGTGATGGAGTGATGGAAATACTCGAAATACACACAATACAACTCTTGCAGCAGTGTATGAAACTATCAAGCATGACATGGTATGAAGGGTGTGGATTAGACTTGATAACAATGTGTACGATTTGGACTTTTAAATTTGGAAATAGCAGCTCTGTTCCAACATCACATTGATTGTAAATGTCGATGTTGTTTAACCTTGTACAAATGACCATTTCACATGCAACTTTAGCCTGATATCGAGTATTTTCAAATGAATGCAACCTTGCGACACTCGCTTGACTCGTTTGGCTTGGATTCTGGTTGATATTTACAATATCGATGCAGAGTTGCATTCCAGAATGAATGTGTATAATCTGATGTAGTCAATCGTTTGGTTTCATTGTTATCGGTCATTGACACCAGCGATTGCATTGATTGCAAATAGTAGTCCAACTAATCATGCATAAACAAATACCAGATAGTCACTGATAAACTGATAGTATCCAATGTATACATGACACATTGTATAGTTCCATTTAATTGCCAGCAATGTGTGATTGGATTACTCGAGTCATCAAGCAGTTTTCAATCAGTTGTCAAGAACAATCAAGTCATGTCCAATAAACTGTCTGATGTGCAGGTGATTTGGCATTGGTCCGTTGGTCCATTAGTACGATTGTTGGTTGGCAATTCGGACTTGTAAATGACAATTGATTCTTGATTGTTGCATTGGTGTCCATATGTGTCCATATGTGACTCATTGTATACGGAACAGGACTGACAAGTGTGTCTGAATTGATGACAGATGATACAGCCTATCCAACAAAAAGTAATGCATTGATTGTGTCTGCGTGGTAATAAACTTTATAACTTCCACTTCTGAATGTATGCGAATCAACATTCAAACAACAGATACGTCCAATGACTCTTGCAAATGCATTGATAGAGTGTTGTTGAATAGTTCGAGTTTTTACAAATCAGCATCACTGGAAATAGTTACTGTTATTCAGACAGTCAGTTGTCCAGACATTACAGTTGTAATATTACACATTTTCCATTGTTGCAACGTTCAGATAGAAATGGCAAAATTAAAACAAGAGCATCCTTCAATATCAGTTTAGTCAAAACATTGGTACTTGTTTGTCTGTATCCCAATATATTTATCAACTCCATGTCATTCATCAGATAATATTGTATAGATTTTGGCAGTGATATCGACAAGATAATCTGTACTAGGTCCAGTCGTATCCATATCCACAACTCACTCGTCCAATCCAATCTTTTCATCAAGACTATGCAAGAAATTCGACTGCATATAGTCTGTAACAATTCCATACACCGAGTTCAAATGACTAATTTCTGCTGCAGCTTTACATCCAATCAAATACTGTGACATTCCCAGTCTCATGTCATCCTTGCTTGCTTCAGTAATATAAACTCTTTCCGCGACGTAAAACATTCAAAGTGACCATGAACCTTTAAGAAATCACCATCCAATCTTTTTCCACTTGTATTTGACCGTTTCGGGTAAAAACAGACAAATGATGAGTGGAGCAATCAAATAAAGTCCGAGACATATTGCCTGATGTAACTGAACCAAAGCATGTTGTAGCAAACGACAAATAGTGTGAAATATTGAATTTTTTTTCTGGGATTGTTTTTGACGATTGATGTAACAACTAGTTTACAGCACAGGCTTGACCTGATTCCAACAAACATACAAACAAGTGTTGAATCAGTGGGGGTTGACTTTGTTCTTTTCAAGTATTTGATCGAGTTGCTCTCATACTTTTTTGTTTAGAATGGGATATTTTAAAGTTCGATTCAGACAATGGCGACTCCAGTTGTGAGATATTTGATCCGACGTTGATTACAAGTTGCTGTAATTGTAATGAATAAATGATGATTTCCAGTATTTTGAACAAGAAATGGGCAGTATGGTTGTAAAGGAGGTCCTCGATCAGTCAGTCAAAGTGAGAGTTGGTCAGCACTGTAATAGCCAAGTCTTGATGATAACTCATTGTTTAATTTAAAGTCATCACATCTGTGCAGTCTTGTAGAAACTCTTGCGTTGTTTGACCCGAGTTTGATCCAGAGTTGTCATTTTTGTGGAATCGGTGTCGCAAAACGTAGCAAATCTATAGCTGATAATTCCAACAGCCATTAAAATTGAAATTCAGTTTTATAGTTTATATGAACAAACAAATATCATTCGAATGAACTGGTGTTGTATGGTGCTATTGATATACTAGTAGCATGCTTTTGATCGTACTCGATAACATAAATACAATACAAGACTCTACCTGTTGAACGACAACTTGCTTGGATCCAGTAAAACGACACTCTAGTTGTTTACTGTAATAGTCTGTCACTGTAGTTAGTGTTCAGTATATGCGACACTAACTCAGCGTGACTACAAATACTGGATCCAGTCTGTTGACAGATTTTAATCCAGGTGATCCACATGATGTATATGTAGTGATTTCTAGTCCAACTCTAGTCCAATTCTAGTCCAACTCTAGTTTAATTCTAGTTCAATTTCAGTGAATGGAATGTTTTAATCACAAGTTACACAGCAAATGGTCATGATGCCAACATAACAAGTTTAGTGTTCAACTTGACAGTGACTGAACCTATTGTTCATTATGAATTGGCAACTCGGCGAGTGAGAACCTTGCCGATTTAGAGCATGAATGCCGGAAACCAACGACAATCCAGTCCGATTCACAAGACTCGACTTGAGATTGAACATCAAAAACACTTGGGTTGCGACAAATATGGTTTGGAAACATCAGTTTTACAAAACTGGATTCAAGCAACACTACTTGGATGTTGTTCAGTCTGGTAAAACTTGACCATATGATGCATCTCGGATCAACTGGTAATGCAGTGGTTTGATTCGGTTCGTTCTACAATGTTGTATTTCAATGATTGTCACAATCTGAGCATGGTGCAGTTGCTCAAGATTCTGGTGCGAACAACAAACTCTTGAACCAGACCCGACACATTGTTGCAGCTCAAAGTGGACCATCAACAGTCTCGAGTAGGATATGCTACAATCCAGCGTGTATTGCATGATGGTTTACTTATTTATCTTGCATTCAATCTCATCCATTCAATAACATCATCCATTACCAATACAATGACACAACACGACATGGCATGGCATGCTTGAATTGATCATATTGCACTAATCACTACTATACACTGAATTGATCTACCGGACCCATCAAAACCCATATATTTGTGATTGATCAACATTACGATATTCAAAATGTACTGTTAAAAACAGCTGTTTTTGTGCAACAGCAACCAATACAACTAGGTTTACTCATCATGTTCAACATCACTGTTTGTGTTTTTGTCGTCCGATTTACAGCTACCAGCAGTGTGTGATTCAATGATGATCCCAATATACTTGTAGCAACGTGAACAATAGTGCTGTTTTTGTTCCATATCAAGCGTGTTGTGCATTTTTGAATATAGCGGTATTCATGTTGGAAATCAAAGACTATTGTGAAACTAGGGACTCGGCAGGTGTAGTAATAAAGCTGGTTGTTTATTACAAAAGTATGTATTGTAGCTTGTGGACGTTAGATACCATACTGATAGTAGTTAACTGGGAAGATTGTTGCAGTAGGTTAAAGATGACAATGAAGGAATGAACCAATGTATGAATTGCGTTGTTTACTAATCCAAGATCGTGTCTTTTATAAAGTGAGATAGTAGTGGAAGAATACTAAGATATGAGGGACGTAGCTCAAACATCATTGTTGAGGATTCCTGGTTACTACAGTTCTTCCATCAATGGTGACTACGCTTATGTACCAAACATAGAAGCTCACACAAGTATCCACATACACAATGCATGTCAACAGACTGCGCATCTCAGCAGTCCAAGTCTCATTACAAAGATCACATATTATTAATGTCTAACATGTATCTGGGCTGTGATCATCAGTTGTGATCACCAGTCACCTCTTATGGAAGATCTATAGTAATCAGGTATCCTCAACAATGATGCTTGAACGATGGCTTGCATACATTCCTTCTGGTATTGTTCATCGCTCTCCCACTTTATAAAGACACTTTCCCGTTCTTTAATAAACAACGCAATTAGTTTATTGGATCATTCCTTTGTATCTTCGATCTACTGTAATTTACTCGTCAATAATGACAACCATCAACATGCCATCATATGCTCACGATCTACACAAAGTTGTCAAAACATAAATTATTCGCAGAAAGGAATTCAAGTCAAAAGTATTAGGGTAGAATAGTCAATAGCTTTGCTTGTAATTCATAATAAATACGAGCTATTTGTGCCAGACTCATACTTGATGCCTCAAATTGGATACAATGGGTAGTTTTTTAACCAGTACTAAGCGTTAATGTACACACCAGACTGGGTTTAGCTGGATCTTGTTGTAAGAATGATAGAGTATAAAATCAAACCATTGACAAGTCCGTGTTTATCGAGTACAAGTCTTTATATTTCCAATCAACTCTTCCAAATGTGATATTGTGTCTTGTAATGCCAAAATGGATTCAAATCTGCTTGATTACACTATGCATTTGGACATCATTGCTGATCTGTTGAATTTCACGCTTTCTTTGATCATCTTTTTGATACTCTAGCATATTCCATTCATAATTGTGTCTAGCCTCCAACTCTTGATCCTGGCTCATCCCCGGTTGTTTTTGTCAATACCATTGATTGGGAATAAAGCCACAATCAACCCGCTGTTTATCACGTATGGCTATTTGATTCAATTCGGTTGCAAACAATTCTTTGTAAGAGTATACTTTCTGGTACTCCTTGTATCATACCAACATCTCTTGAAACAGCTGCTTTTGTGCTTGTAACAATCCCTGCAGTGTTTCGTCAGCTGGGAGTTTGATTCAAGTTTGAAAACCAAGACTATCGATCGGACAAATCCAATGTCAGCAAAACTGCTGTACAGTTTGGCAGTCAATTGATTGTCCATAATTGTAAGCAACAAAACAACTTTTATTTGCAAAAGAAAAAGGAAAGCGCAGTTTGTTTTTGAATCAAAATATTAGTTTCAAAACTGTATGGTGAAAAACAGTCTTGGGATATGCAATTATTTACAAGAAACTATAGGTTTCAAAACCAAAGCGATTAAATTACACGACTGGGAAGTTGCTGACAATGAAAGTGGTCATTTCCACAAAGTGAGGTTTGTTGTCCAATGGAACCCATACGATATTATTCACCTTTAAGAAATCAAACGCCGTGTGTTGTGTAGAACGAGGTCGAGAAACAGAGTTAGGATTAGCGTTATGCGGCCAATAAAAATCATTAATTATAGTCTACATACCTTATTGAGAAGAAAGTTCAAACGTCAAAACAAATTGAGTCAACATCCTAACACTCGCAATGGTATTGGTTTCCAATACCACTCTACCATCTACTCCGAGGTAGCTTTGGCGTGTAAAACAGGCAAAACGATCAGGAGGTACAACAAAATACAGTTCTGGTTTTGACGGATTACCAAGTATTTCCAAAACATTACGAAGCCCAGCCTGTCTGCAAGGATGATCTTTGGCACATGTCATTTGGAAAAGTAGATTTGGCTTGATGAACGAATCAACAGATTCAAAAGTATTGCTAATGGGACGGAAATAGCAATTCGTTGCGTCTTGAACTTGAGAATTGTTGGAGAATAACAAAGTACTAAGATCCATTGGCAGTTGAAGTGTAGACTCCGACCCGGTACGTAAATCACGAATCTTGAATGAACCACCTTTAGCAATAACTGTATGAGCGTACTTTTCAAATAGTATCCCACGAAGTTGACCAGTTTCACCAATTTCTTCAGCAGCAGAAAGGAATTTGATAAGGTTATTTCGGTTTTTCTCATAGACACGGCTGTAAATTTTATCAGCCACATAGTCAGAAGCGAACAGATAAGGACCACTGTGGAAGTCATCCTTGACTGATATATGAATCAAACGACTTGAAGCGTCTGCTGCTGTGTCAGATTTACCAAAAGACTCGACAACTGAATCGATATTGGAAACCTCTAAAGCTTTGTCGAGAAAATCCTGTTGTTCTTTTACCAATGCATGTTTAAGAACATAACGAGCAATTCCTCCCCACTTCAAATACAGACTTTCTACCAATTCTCCTGAAACATTAGGGAAAAGCATTGGGCGACAGAAATGCAATTCTTCTTTTGACCACACTGGCATATACCGAATGTCACAGGACCCCTTGGAAAACCGATGCCAAATTTCCCGACGAGGTGAAGTAACAAGAATGGTCTTGGCATCAACATCAACAGGTGCCGAGCCATCAACAATGTAGAATGTTGACGAGGAATCCAAGATTTTCCAAAAAGCATCCTTTCCTCCTTCGAGTACACCATTGGGAGTAAGCAGATATCTTTTTTGATCAACTCCACTCTCATACACGACTGTAGCACCAGAGCGAGCAAGATGCAACAGCAAAAAGTAACCAAAATATGTCTTGCCAATTCCAGGATTTCCAAGGATGATCAAATGACGTATATCAGCAGATTGCACAATAGATAGTGATTTTTCAAGAAGTTTAGGATAACAAGGACGGATGTAAATGGATGATCCAATTGAATCTTTTCCAAGAATGAATACGTCTGCTGGAAGTTGGACAACAGTGTTTCCTTCAAGAGGGTTAGGGTAGTTTGTGAAAGCAGTCCAAAAATCCAGTAGTGCGGATGAGGCTGCTGCAGATGTTGGAACTAGGTCAGTTTGAGTAGGCTGTCTTGAAGGTGGAGGGGAAACACCAATAACAATGCAAGAACCATCTTGAGTAAAGTATTCTTGAGGAAGAGAGCTGAATAAAGCCCAAGTGTTGATTAGTTGGTCTTTGTTACTGTCAGTGTATAGTTGGAGTTGGGGAGCATCAACTTGAGAAAGAGTGCTGTAGAACTCAGACTTGATAGCACTCTTTAATTTACCAAGTCTACTGATTCCAGTCACATCGATTTCAGCAATAAGTGTGCCATATTGGACGTTGAGGAATAGGTCGTCTGTGTTCATTGTGAGCAGAAGAAAAGGGTAAAAAGGCGTAGTTATTTGTCAAGTGAAACAAAAATCGACTTTTTAATCGAGTCAAAATAACAAAATTTTGGGATATTTCAAGACAATTCACACGATTTAAATATTTGGAAATTAGTCAAATTTACACCAGAATTAATGTCTCATTAATGTGAGACATTACTAGTGTGAGAGTGTTGACTTGCATTGTGTGAGACATTAGTAGTGTGTGAATGCGAGACATTTCTGGATAGTTTAACAATCAAAAACCATCAACAATGACGTTTGAACTGGGATCCGCATAGCCTTTTTCTGTATTCTTGGTTTCTTTCACTGTTTTTTCATATTATAAACACACTCACTCACTTGTTAATAAATGACGTAATCGAATATTGATTCATTCTTTTGTGTCTTTGATTTACTGTAACAAACTTGCCAATAATGTCGGCTATCAATGCCGTCATATGTTCACGATCCTCACAAGTAATATGAACTCAATTGGAAACGCTGTTATTAGCGCATTTGGTCGGTTGCAAAGCCAAACCAATGACATTGTTGTCATGATGACCAAACACGACAATGTCATTCGATCATTACTGGGACAGATCTTGGTCAAACTGGACTCTGGTTGCTCACCAACACCTGTAGTTGTTATACCAGTTGTGGTATTCGAAACCATTTCCACGACTGTAAACACCACCGCAACAGTGACTGTGTTTTGTCCACAAAGTCAATCCAAGTTGTTCATATGCGACAACAGCACGTTGCACACACACGCAGACTGTCGATACGAAATGCCAAGCAACAATCGACTTATTCCGTAGTCGTGCAATTGTTGACATAAATGCCATTGCGGTCAATGCTGTATCGACTGGTGTCGAACCTTGAATGAATGCTGCAACTCGCATTTGTTTATTGCGTTTTGCATCGAATGCGATGTGCACACTCAATAAACTTTATGGTATTCTGGTCACATTCCGTATCAATCTGCAACGGATTACCAACATCCATACAATCAACAACACGACCAGATTATTAGTAGATCAATCTATTGCTGTCAAACTTGTAGTCATGACCCAACTCGGTACAAATCAGGTCAAGTTTGATCCAGAAACTCCAACAAAAACCATCAACCCGACCACTGAGCTGGCTGCTCGTCAACGGTTTGCTGGTTATGTGGGTTTATTGTTGATGGGTAAGCGTGTAAACTGTTGTACATGCAATTTATACTGCGAGTTGATGGTCAAGTCTGACAATCTGCATTCGTGAACTTGTGTGCAAGCAGTGTTTTGTTGGATCTCAAACATCCTGCAACTCGCACAGTTGTTTGCACAGTTGCTCGTCTATCAATCCAACTGGATCTGTAACTCTGTCAAGCAAATCCGTAGTGCAACCTGCTGATGTTGATGTGACTACAATAAACACGAAACTCACCGAAATAACACTTGCTGATCTGACAGGTCAATGAGTGACACTCTAACCATTCTTGTTCATTAACGTATAGTGACATATTTATGTAGTATAAGTTTTAGAGGAAGATCACAGAGATGTAAGATAAGAAGAAGGAATGAATCAGAATAGTCGTGATTATTTATTGATAAGAGAACTTTGTCTCTTATATATAGTAAGTAGTAGTGGTGAATTAGTGACGGTATAAGCGTCACTCCTAAGCTTCACCGTTAAGGGTTCCCAAGCGTTACAGTCTTTGCATAGAGTGAGGCAACGGTCATCATCATATCTAAGCATATCATGTGTATAGCTTACTTGTTTATACAATGCTTGTTACTAGACCCCATCCTGACTGTCTGGGTCCTATTACAAATGTCATACATTACCAATGTCTAACACCCCTCCACGTCGAGAACACTCTCGAAGACCGAGCAGGTTGACGAATTGTTCGAAGGCGGGTCTTGGTAATCCTTTTGTCAGAATATCAGCTACTTGATCCTTAGTACCGATGTACTCTGGTTTGATCAGTCCCTGGCTGATTCTGTCTCGTAATGCATTAATCTTAATGCCTATATGTTTGGTTGCCTCGTGTACGACGGATGGTCCAATCATGTTTGATATCGCCGATTGCGAATCACAGTATAGCGTTGTTGGTCCATCTTGTTCGAAACCTAACTCTCCAAGTAGATCGCGCAGAAACAATAATTCTCGCGATGCTGATTCGGCAGCAGTATATTCGGCTTCCATAGTAGATACGGCCACACACGTCTGTTTTGATGACCTCCACGATACAAGTGCATTGCCTACATAACATAAATATCCAGACGTAGACTTCCTGGTCTTTACGTCTCCAGCCCAATCGGCATCTGAGTAACCACTCAATGATGCGTTGGTTCCTCCTAGTTCTAGTGCGTAACTTAACGTTCCTTGCACGTAGTGTAGCACAAGCTTGACTGCATTCCAATGTTGATCAGTCGCATGGTGCATATGTCGGGCAGCTTGTCCAACTGCAGCGGCCAAGTCCGGGCGTGTTGCTATCATAGCATACATTAGTGACCCGACTGCTTCTCTGTAAGGTGCGGATGTAACCGGATCCGTTTCCTCGGCAGCTGGTAATGGGTTCGAAGGATACAGTGGAATAAACTTTGGATTGCAATTTGACATGCGAAATTTCTCTAGTACATCAGAGAGATAGTGCGACTGGGATAGGGTGATAGTTCGACCCATTCGATTGCGAATTATCCTTATGTTCAGGCACGTATGAATTGGACCCAAGTCCTTCATGCTAAATTCCTTGAACAGTTTCGACTTCATCCTTTCGAGTAAACTCCTGTTGTTACCAACAAACAGGATATCATCCACATATATAGCAATCATGACAAACCTGTCCTTGGCTGACAGAATGAGGATACATTTATCCGTCATGCATTGCGTAAATCCCATATTCAAGCACTTGTCCACCAGAACCTTGTTCCATTGGTACGGCGCTTGTCGTAATCCATAAAGAGCTTTTTGTAGTCTTCCTACTCGTTTGATTTCCCCTCCTGTGCTGTTGTTGTATCCTTCAGGCAGCTCGATGTAGAGCTCCTCGTCAATTGTGCCATTCAGAAAGGCATTGTTCGCATCCGTATGGTCAACTTCCCAATCATAGATTGCAGCTAGTGCCAATATGATTCGCAAAGAAGTGAATTTTAATACCGGAGCATATGTTTCGTGAAAGTCGATGCCTGGTACTTGAGCGAATCCTTTCGCTACTAATCTGGCCTTGTACTTGTCAATAGTACCGTCAGCCTTGTACTTGATCTTGAAGACCCATCTGACTTTGATGGCCTTGAATCCTGATGGAAGAGCGCATTCTTGCCATGTGTTATTCTTGTACAAAGAATCCATTTCTGCGTCTGCGGCTTCTTTCCATAGATCTGCATCACTCGACATCATAGCCTGTTGCCATGTTTCTGGCACAATGTTCCTCGATGATCCGTTCGATATAACCGCCACTGCGTTATTCGACTCATCGGCATTACTGGTACCACTCCCGTGAGTGTACGAGTAGTATTGATCTGACTCTTCCAGATCACTGTCGTCTTGACTTGTATTGGTTGGCAAATCCTCAACCATTCTTTGTTCCACCGCAGCCTGTATGCTCGGCTCGGATGCGTCAGCAGTCTCTGATATCACTCTCGAATATTCAACTGTGACCGTCGATTCTGTGGGAGCAGCCATCGTGGCTCTATCCCTGTTCATAACGTCAACTGGACGTTCCTGAACTGCTTTCCTCGAACCTTGAGATTTCGATCTCGGTTTCTGGTTCGGTTTCCTATAACCGGCTAGACTCGACTCATTTAGCGATGTCTTAATAGCCTTATTCCTGCTGATGCCACGCCCTAATAACTCCTCCTGAGTTATGCGTTCATCGCTTGTTGTGACCTCGGTCCCGCGATCTGCTACAGTCATCCTCGCTGTATTCATTGCAGTCGGTACTACTCTTGGTACTTGTCGGCGACCTGGTTCTGACTCCCCTCCAATTGGCGTACTCGCACAATCTGGATTTCCTGGAGTTTCTGGTGTTTTTGGACTTACCACATTATCTATCGCAATAGGTACAGACGGTGTAACACCACCTAGATTGTAGCTATGAGTAAATAATGGAGCCCCTTCGTACAGTGTCATTGCTGGTACGGCATTGTTTCGACGAACGGGATTAGAGAGTCAAGGAAACTCCTCTTCAGCAAACTCTACATCCCTGCTTGTTATCATTTTCTTGCCTTCAAGGTCAAACAGCTTGTATGCCTTGGCCTGTGAGTGATAACCTATAAATACACACCTTCTAGTGCGTGTGTCCAATTTTGCCAGCAATTGCTTTGGTCTGAGTGCATACGCTGCATATCCGAACGTCCTGAGATGCATCACCTTTGGCAGCTCTCCTGTCCATAGCTCGTATGGCGTTCTTTGGCCTAGCGCCTTGTTAGGAGACCGATTCTGTAGATACACTGCAGTCATCGCTGCCTCTGCCCAGAATTCTCGACCAAGCTTGCAACCGGCAAACATAGCGCGTACAGCGCTAACTATTGTCCGATTCTTGCGTTCGGCAACTCCATTTTGCTGTGGAGTATAAGGCGTCGTCCTTTGTACTGCAATTCCTTTAAGCTTCAGGAACTGTTGGAACGCACTGGAGGTAAACTCCCCTCCATTATCGGTTCGGATCGCTCGAACCGGTAAATCTTTACTTAATTCGACAGCGGCAACATGTTCCTTGAACCGCTGGAACGTTTGATCTTTTGAGATCATTGGATACAGGTGGGAATATCTCGAGTAATCATCTACTATGATCAGGTAATACTTGTATCCACCTAGAGCCGTGTCATGAAACGGCCCTTCTAGATCCATGTGTAGCAACACATTGACTTGAGTCGCCACATGTGTACTTCTTTTTGGGAACGGGTGTCGAACGGCCTTGCCTTCGATACATGCCACGCACTGAGACCTTTCTTTGGTCTTTCCCGGTATGATGTCAAGACCTTCCGATTTGTCGGCCAAGTTCTTGATCGATTCGACATTTATATGCCCCAGTCTTTTATGCCAGCCAGCAGTGTCTGTGGGCTTTCTAAATACTTCTGACGCGTGATTAGCTGTTGCAATTACTGTATTATGAGCCATTGCACGTTCCTCATCAGATATTATAGCCTCGCAGTTTACTGCGTTTACGCCTCCGTCTCTACGGGTAGTCATGATAACCTCGCCATTTGACTTTCTTATCGTTCTGACCTTTTTGAAAATACTGATCCGACATCCTTTGTCTTCGAGTATATTTTCAGAGATAAGGTTGACTCCGAAAGTTGGCACCACTAGAACATTACCCAGTTGAATGGAAACAGTCCTGTGACCTACATTGCACAGGATTTCCACTGTTCCAGTACCGATGACATTGTGCATATCTTGTCCTGATGCCTTGACCTGTCGGTTGCTGCACGGTACAAAATCATACACCCATTCAGGTCGGCATACCATATGGCTGGAGGCTCCCGAGTCCAATATGAACATATCACTCCTATCGATGGAGCTACATGCCTCGTCAATTACAATGTCCCTTTTCTTGTTGTCCATTGCTACAAACATTCCGTCTGCCGATTGATTATTTCTTGATCGGTCTTGGTTGTTTGATCGTGGCCCTTTGGAGAAGAACTTTGGTGACTGTTGTCGGTAATTGTCGTTCCTTGGAGCTGGTCGACAGTCCTTTGCATAGTGGCCTATATTACCACAATTATGGCATGCGGGCATTCTGTCTTGATCGTCGTTTCTTTGTTCATAGGGTCGACGTCCCTGCTCTCTACGATAATAAGTATCCATCTCATGGTTTGCTGCAAAATAGTCATCTCGACTAGAGTTGCCTTGCTTTGCGCCGTGTGCATTTGGCCCATGTGATGTTGAACCTTTCCGTAGGTTCCTATGATTTCTAGACGCATAGTTCGCCTCGTATATGGTGTCATCTACACCGTGCCTCGGTAGTGCACCCATGTTGATGAGTTTAATTTCCTCTTCGATGAGTTCCGACAGGAATTTGTTGGGGCTTAACATTTCGTCGGTCCATCGCACTGTATGTCCTTCGAAATAGCGCCATTCTCTGCTCTTGGAAACAAGTTTTGCCATCACCCTTGATGCAAACACTTTCTCACCCCAAAATATATTTGCCGCTGCAATCTTATGACGTAGACTCGTCATAGTGTTGTACAGTTCCTCGACTCCCTTCCTGGGATCGTACTGCAGATTTGCCATGGCTTCCTCTGATCGCGTCAGCGATCTTTCACAGTAGTCAACATAATGGTTCTTGAGTCCGACCCAGATTTTCCTGGCGTCAAGTTGTACTCCATTACTGTCACAGAGCATAAACTTGAATTTACTGCTCACTGTTGCCTGCAAGATTCCTCTTGCCTTGAATTCCTTTAATTTGTAGTCGCGCTCGATCTTTTCTGGAAGTTCACCTATGATGTGAGATTCCCATAGATCCAGAGTTTCGAAGGCGGCCTCCATTTGGTTTGCCCAGACAGTGTAATTGTCCTGGGTCAATACCGTAATAATAAGACCTTCAGCGATCTTGACCTGCTGTGAGCCTGGGCTCATAACCTCTTGTTCATTAACGTATAGTGACATATTTATGTAGTATAAGTTTTAGAGGAAGATCACAGAGATGTAAGATAAGAAGAAGGAATGAATCAGAATAGTCGTGATTATTTATTGATAAGAGAACTTTGTCTCTTATATATAGTAAGTAGTAGTGGTGAATTAGTGACGGTATAAGCGTCACTCCTAAGCTTCACCGTTAAGGGTTCCCAAGCGTTACAGTCTTTGCATAGAGTGAGGCAACGGTCATCATCATATCTAAGCATACCATGTGTATAGCTTACTTGTTTATACAATGCTTGTTACTAGACCCCATCCTGACTGTCTGGGTCCTATTACAAATGTCATACATTACCAATGTCTAACAACCATTAATACCAAATAAACAACGTTTTGAATCAACAATCAACTGTCATGACAATGGGTAACATTCGTGGTCATTTGGCATCCATCTCAAACCATCACATCAAACACATTTCCAAAATCGATTGCTGGACAACTCAACTCGGTGCACGAGTCCGCATTACTGTGTCAGAGTCATGTTCCGCACACACTATCCATCAACTCTGTCACCAATCATCCGTACAACAACTGACACACACAAAAACTGTCAACGCAGGCATTCAACGACATCCTCACTGTGTGTTTCACTTCCTAATTGTTGTCAAATATTGTCAGTCAATGTGTCAAACATTGCCAACAAACACTCACTACTTTGACATATATTCAGCCAAACCGACTATGTGGATTATCCGAGACTTGCATTGCAACGGACAGTTTCAATCACACAGTGTGTGGTTTCAATGTATTGCAACACTCGGCAACTGTTCCCGAACATCGAGACACCATTCGGTATTGACAAATGGTTTGGATTTGCAAAATGACTGTTTATGGCACCATAATTGTCGCAAACATTCCAAACTTTACACCTGACTGTGTTTGGACTGTTGGCTGTGTACATTGGACACTCGGCTGCATGCGACTATCAAACGCGAAATGTCTTGTCTGCCATTCAACATGTCCTGTCAGCAGTTATTCGGTTTGA
>NW_006281104.1:225915-227154 GCF_000203795.2 Batrachochytrium dendrobatidis JAM81 | reverse complement strand
AAATGATGCTACACCTGATGAACCACCCAATCCATTTGCTCGTGTCCTGCTACACACAGTTCAGTCAATATGTTGACGGCCACTATGCAACCTGATGGCAGTCTGCATACACTGTACCCATTGTGCTGATTGCATATATCGACAACAATAACGGTGATCACATTGATACAAACGACAAACACGGTATTATACTGATTGATGTGTGTCATAAACTGGTATGCAAGGTCTTGCAAACACACATTGATTGATCGTGGTGCTCAACAAACTCGTCACCACCGAACATGGTCGATTTCAAACCAAACAAGTGTGTTGTGCTGGTTGGTTCACTAGTCGATATTGTTCAATGACAGCAGTGCGTGCAGCCCAATACTATTGTTGTGTTGATTGACATTCAAAATGCATTCGACACTGTCACGGTTGGTGCCTTGATATGATAACTGCAGCATATGTGATTGACACCACGCACACTGGTCTTGCTAACAGCACTGCACACATGCTCATCAGCTCATGCTCAGACTGGATCATTGGTTTCTGGTCCATTTCCAATTGAACATGGAGTCCGGCAGTGATATCCACTGTCGGATTGTTGTTCAACATGTTCATCAATGACACACACGATGGTATCAACCGATTGTCATTGCATGAGTATTGTGTAAATCACCATCAATGTGAGGATTCATGTATGTCGACAATATCGTGATATTTGCCGACTCTGATCAATCACTCCAGTTGGCATCTGGTGTACTTGCACAATGAATGGAACAATGCCAAACAAGTTTTGGTGTAGTCAAATGCAACATACTCAGTTTCCGTGGTCACAGCACTTTGATTCCAAATTACCAATTGATATGATGCTACACGAACAACAGATTCGTCGTGTTCAACACTACAAATATCTGGGTGTTGTGTTGCACAACCACTGTATCACACCATGCGACTGGACTATAATCAGGTTGCTATATCCAATACCATGTTGGTTGTGTTCAATTCTTGCAAACCACCAACTCACAATCAACTTTCAGACACGAATATTCTTGGCAGTTAGTGTTTCGCAAAAAATGCAAAATATGCGAAATGGAATGTATTTTTGCAAGTGCGAAATAATCATTTTTTCGTCTTCCTGTTTCTGAGATCACCTTAAACTACCACGCTATCACATAATGTAACTTCCTCTATGGAAGTGTATGAGCTGTCGTCAACGTCAATCGATCGACACGAGGATACAAGCAAAAGGAAAAG
>NW_006281104.1:223531-225742 GCF_000203795.2 Batrachochytrium dendrobatidis JAM81 | reverse complement strand
TTGTCAGCAGCTCGTCAAGACAAATTCAAGAACCAACTTCAATCTTGTTGCCCATTTGGTGACCAAACACTGCGACGCTCTATCAGATGCAATGGATCGGTATTCCAAAGACTCCACAAGTATAAGTTTGAAGGGTACAAAACTACAAAGTAAGACTCGAGACTGCTTTGAAAAAGGTAATCATTGCATACTCGTATGATGCGTCATTATTTCTGCTGTCTGGAATATTAATATTGTATTTTTTGATGTAATCTATTTTCTTGTACTGACAGGGTTTACCCAGACAGAATTTCAAAACAAGCTACAGCGGTGGATCGTTGGTGACCAGCAATCGTTTTTGGTTGTTGGGAATCCCTATTTTCAACAAATGATGTTGTACATCAACAAGCATATCATTTTCAAGTCCGCCGATACTGTATCACAAACTGTGAATCGTGATTTCGAAATTGCAAAAGCTGACGTTTATGCTCTTATCAAAGAAAACACATCCAAGATCTCGTTTACGACCGACATATGGACATCGCCAGACAATGTTGCTTACACGGCCGTCACTGCCCATTTTATTGACAAAAATTGGAAACTGAAATGCATTCTTGTCGACTTTCTTGTGTTTAATGACAGCCACAGCGGCCAGAACATTGCGGCATTATTCAAGCAGATTGTGGAACCCATATGCGGTGATAGGAAATTGCTCATTTTAGGAATCTGCACTGACAATGCGTCCAACAATGAGGTTTTCATTCAAGAGCTCATCAATTCTGGTTATTTGGAATCTCCCGAATGTCATCATCGTTGCTTTGCACATGTCCTTGATCTTGCCGCCCAAGATGCACATCAAGAGATCAAGACATCAATCGAGACACTGAGGGAAGGGATTAAATTGCTACAATGTTGCCCCGCATCGATGTAACAACTGAAAAAGATAATGGGAGAATCTTAAAGCCAATCCTTGATGTTTCCACAAGATGGAACTCTGCATTCGATATGCTGGTCACATATTTGAAAATGCGAGGTACGTCAAGGATCTAGAGCTGAACTTCAAGAGCACTTTATGTATGCCACCTTGCAGTTAAATTTGCAATAACATGTTGTCTTTAAATTTGTTAATTAGGACCACTCGTTCAAATCTTGGATCAATTGTACATGGAAAAGAAGATCCCTGACGTGCCGTCAGCGAGAGATTGGGGCGACTTGACTGAATTAGTGCATTTCTTTCAACCATTTAAACAAGCCACAATGGAATGCAGCAGCAACAAGCATCAAACGTTGTCATACGTTATACCATGGTACAACGTGTTATTGGACCATTGTGAAAATGCCGTCAGTGATTATGGACAATGATTAGACGCTTTGATTTCTGGAACTCCAGCAAGTCGTCGAAGAATTGCCAATGAATCGCTTGCAATTGATACATTGGAAATTTGAAAGACGCAGCAAATGCATCCCAATGCATTTCAAATGAAGCTTGACAAGTATTTTAATGTTTCCAGTAACCATTGTGTGATCGCTGTGGTACTTGATCCTCGACACAAACTTGAGTTTTACGACGACGAAAATCAGGATGCCCAAGAAAATGCTTCTCAGAAAGAAAAAATCAAAAGGCAAATCCAGAGCGTTTATGCCGAGTACGACGATCAAAGTGGCTTGATGCAATTAGAGGTATTCAAAACGGCATTGGACTTGTCAGATAATCACATGCGTAATTACTTGTATTTAAACTTTGTCACGCTCATTTCATTAGAATTCGAATGCACCTACTCCAGCAAGTAGGGATTTAAAAATAAAAAGTTGACTCCTACTTTGCAACTCGAAGAATATTTGAATACTCAAGTGGTGGATCCTAGGCAAGACCCATTGGAGTGGTGGAAACATCATGGATTGGATTTCCCCTTGCTTGCAAAAATGGCAAGGGATTATCTAGCAATCCCAGCCACATCTGCGTCCTCGGAGCACGCCTTTTCAAAGGCAAGGCATTTAATTACTGATTCGCGGACCAGACTGAGCGATCAGACAATCAGGGCTAGTATCTGCTTGGGAAATTGGCAGCGAGGTAGAATTTAGTGATTTGAGTTATTCAATGGTACAGAACTTACATATGCAGATGGATTAAAAGGAGAAATGCTGGGTTACATATGAATTTATTATAATTTCAGGAGACGGTTTCCAAAGGATGGAGATCTGGAATAGGATACTCGTCTCGTTTTTAAAGAA
>NW_006281104.1:133551-223385 GCF_000203795.2 Batrachochytrium dendrobatidis JAM81 | reverse complement strand
CAGCGAAATGTGCGAAATAAATCCAGAGGTCCATTTCGCATTGCAAAAGATATTGACAGGGACAGATAGCGCAAAATTTCGCAAATACTGAGTCCTATCGTTATACATTTACCATAAGATGAATTTCCCATCAACTTCATCATTTCTCCACGTAATTTATAACCAGGACTTGTATCTCGGACTCTTCTTTCATTCGATACTTGCTCAGAAAACGACTTGAAATGTGCTTTAAGTATGTATCTTACAGCAAAAGCAATATTTGAAACAACCAATCCATGCTCAAGATACCATTTCAGCAGTTTAGTAGCAAACATCATCGTCTCACCAAACATACTTTCAACTAATCTGTTACTTTTGTAATTTGGTTTGGCATGTGCCTGTGTGTCAAGGCTTAAATCATTGCATGTAATCTCAACATTCTTGAAAATAGGAGGCATTACAGCAAAGTATTCCTTTAAATGCTCAGGAACAGCAATATCACATTCTATCATTCCAAAGAACGTGTTATCCAAGACATCTTTCAGAATATCGGGATAAACTTGAACTACTTGGTGCTCACCACACGGCATATCTTGACTTATCGCCCACAGATATAAAGTATTGGTATCATATCCAAGTATTCCCTGACAAAGCTTTCCTTTTCTAATTCTGGTCGTCTTTTTCTTGATAATGATGAAATACGATACTTGGACCACCAACCAGATTATCTCTGTATTTGTGGTACAATTCGTCATTTCCTTTGAATAACTGAAACTTGCAGTCTTTGCTTTTTGTGTGCCAGAGATATTTCAGAGTGAGTCTAGGAACAAAGATGCCGTTTTTGTGGATATCAAGATTCAACGACTGAAAGAAATTACCCAGCTTCATTGTCGCTTCTACGCCTGGCTTCACATCCAAATTGTTGTAGTCGATCAGCAAATCGTACAGGTTGGTGTGAGTAAGTACCATTTCATTATAATCGTTTGATGAAACTGATTCTCCCTTTAGATTGTTGTAAAACCACTTTTTGGATGGAATATGTGAGTGTTTTAAGAACTTGAATGATATCAGAATATTGTGTCAACTTTGGATGTTCATCAATGTATTTCGATAAATTCCGAGTTACTTTATGTGGAAATATTCCCATTGTGATTGTGTGTCAAACGTTTTCAAGAACTTGTCAAATAAAGTATTTGGTGGTTGAAAAGCAAGAATGTGTTTAAAAGCAAACGATCCATTTGATATCATTCGGTATTTGTTACATTTGATAATGTCATTCACTTGACCGTTTTCAGGTGAATGAAACTCACAACTCCAAATTGATCTTGTGGTATATCCCATTTGTTTGAGAGCTGATTCCTTGTTTGCTGTCTTTTCATACAATATGTTCATCGTATCTCCAGTTAAAGGATTGATATCTTGTAATTTGTGACACTTTCTACATCAGTGGAAAAAGTATCCCAGAAAGTCATAGATTGTGTTTGATTCTTCATCGTAGTCATCAACATTGTATCGTCCAATCTTTTCGCTTTGTTCAATATTACGACCTAGTTCTCCTTCAATTGAATTAATCCAAGGCTTTTCGCATTTGAATACATTTGCATGTTTTTTAGAGTGTTTCAAGACTTGTGGAGGGTATTTCTTGATGATGTCAATGCCATATGATGAGCTACTGAAGCCATAAATAGCCAGAACACCAAGAAATTCTAGTAATTGTAATCTTAATCGTTTCTGAACCTTTGCATCGTCCAAATTGGCCATTATTCCAAAGAACCGAGAATACTTTGAATACAACGATTGCAGATATTTGTGTCCTATTTGATCCATTTTTGTCATTACTATATCCAAAGCTTCTTTAGTTGTACCTTCAACTGGGATGAATTGAGCCTTGTTTTCTTCACTTCCAATGAAACTTGTGCTCAAAAGTTTGTGTGTTTCAATGAATGAGCTTCAAGTTGGTCGTAGATTTGACTGATTTCAACCAAGTTTCAAAATCAAAGTAGATGAAATATGGATAAAATCTCATTTCTTTTGGTATATTAATTACATTCAATTCGTTTCAATTCCAAGGAAAGCGGTTGTATCTTGGATTCCGGAAGTTCAACAAAAATACAACCATTATCTTCGCCATAACATTCTTTCAAAAAAGTAGTCTTGCCGCATCGATATCTACCAGACAAAGAAATCGTATCGTGTTGCGTCTTTTCAATTATTTCCTTTTCAATCGTTCGTTCGACTACAAGCAAATTATGCTTAGTTTTGACAGCGGGTTCAGGTACGTTGCTAAATAAATCATCCAAATCGTAGACACCGAGAACATCAAAGTCTTCCCAGGTTACCAGCAACTTTTCTTTTGTTGCTTCATCTATTTGAGCAGCCACGAGAATCAATGAACACTTATCCAAAAGGTCATTTTCCTTCCTAGAAATAGCTTCGCACAACCTAGAGAACTTTTGCACGGAATCAGTATTCAAGAGAGCATCACTGCTGGTTTTGATGTTAAAAACAACCCAATGCCGCTTCCAAGTTTTGTCAGCATCATCCAAAAAAGGAGTCCTTTCACGAAGAAGTATATCAGCATCAGTTCCATTGTAAAAATATTCATATAATTCATAGCGATTACTCGGGAGGTTAAGAATATCTCCAAGTTTACGAAAAAGAGCCTCTCCTACAAAGCTACAAATAATATTTTCCATTGCGTACCCCCGGCATCGAGCCCAAGATTTTTCAACAATGTTAGGTCCTTCGTTGTAGTCAGTACAACAAATTCGAAATTTTTTAGAGTCTGAGAAATACGGAATCTCTTTCAAGAGTCCTTGTCTCACCAGTTGAGAAACATCTTTTTGAAGATCTTGCTGAATAGCCATCCTGTTGACACCAGTTGTTGGAATCGCGTTGAGTAAATCAGCACTGATGCATCTTTCCCAAAGAGCTGTTCTGGCTTCATCGATACACTTATGTAGTAAATCCTGTGGAAATTTCTCGCCAAGAGCAATTTTGGATCTGGTATCGTTATCCAATTGAGCAAGCATGTCTTTTGCAAGAGTTGTTAAAGGTACGGATCGCCACCAAAGACAGTCCAAAAGTTCAGAACACAGATGGAGCTTACGTCGTCAATTTGGAATATAGCTCGTATCAGTTGTTTAACTTCCGGAGGTCTTAGATCCGATAAACTAACCCCTGCCATTCTTGCTGAAGCGCTGCCTCCGTAATCAATTGCGTTTTTTCCATGAGGAGGAGTTCCCGTTATTATAAAGTGAGGTCGTTTAGCACCTTCCTTGACAATGAATTCAATGAGTCCAAGGTGTCTTTGTGATTCATCAAATACCACACGCTTAATCCCCTTTTTAAGAAGCGCTCCCATTATCTGACGAAAAAAATCAGAGTTCACATCATAATCACGATGAGGGAGATTATCAAAGTTCAATTGTACGCCCAACGTATCGGCAAGGTATTTACAATAACCAAACCGGACATATTGAACATTTAGATAAGCAAGAGGATTGCGAGAAAGCTTAAATGGCAGCATCGAATTTTGTGCTTTACCGTCTACTGTAAGACGATTAACAAGACTTTGACCAGAATCATTTTTTGATTTGATGACAAGTGAATGGTCGTAAGAACCAACTGGTTCCTGAATGGAGGTCAACAGAGTATTCCCAGCAACGGCTGGACCATCGACCACATAATGGATGGTGAGCTTGTCAGGGTCTATAGCACCAAGTTTCGATGAAAGTGTTTGCTTGATTGCTACAACCAGGTCAGTAACACTATCAAGTGGAAAAGACCGCAAAGCAGTCCTTTCATTATTGATATAAATATCAATCCTGACTGGCTGATTGTCAAGGTATTGAATGTAAAATACTTTGTTTTCCATTGTAATTGTGAAAGAAATAAAATAAAAAAAGAAGAAATAGGACGTGAATTTGTCACATTCAACACTCGATATTGTGTGATGAGACAAATTCACACTTTGAATAGTTTAAATTAAGCAATTTTGTGTGAAATTAAAACTGTTAAATTAAACATTTGTCGTGTGTTTATTTGTATTGTTCAATCAAGTGTCAATTCAACTCAACAATTGATCACACTATAATAGTATATCAACCAACAAGACCAGTTTTGTTGATTGATAACTTGATGAAAAGGTGTCAAAACCATGACTTTTCTGTGGTAACAATATTGTACAAACTGTATGTGTAGATTCTACTACTAGATCAGCACTCAAGCCATACCAACACAGAGAGTCAAGTCTTAATGGCAGGATGACAACAAACGAGGTTTCTTTTTGGGAATCATCCAAGAGGGAGAAACCTCACACATCACTCGACTGCACAACCTGCTGACTGCCAACCAATTTGCAGAGCAGCAGGAATTCTCAACCAAGATCCAGTTGGCAGACCCAGAACATCATTGTACATTCATTGATGACATGTTTGGGTATTACATACTGCCATTCCACAAAGACTACAACGATTCATCCAGCTGCCACACTCCAGTTTCATCAAGGGCTCCGTCAAGAAACAACTCTGCTGGAAATATAAGCAATGCCCCAAAAGAGGAGCTGTCTCACAGGGACTTGAAGAATGCTGTCGAGAAAAGAGACGTTGCCTGCTTGTTTTGCTGGGATAAGCTGTCCTTGCAAGGAGCACACATCATTGCTCAAAAAACATTGGAGTAGCGTACAATGAACCATCCATCCTGCAACGATCTGGTTTGACGCAGAAACATCAAATATAGAATGGTTTGTTGTGTATCAAATGTCATGACCAGTTTGGTAAACTAAAGCAATATGTCGATGTAGTGGATGACAAACTGGTGATCAAAGTGATCAATGAGACGAGCATTGCACACTGCTAACGATGAAAACTGGACTTGGAGTGATAACCGACAAGCAGTCGAATCCAACAGTGAAATGGCATTGTATTTTGTTCTTGATATCCAACTCTGCAGCCAAACAGGAATGCACTAAAGTTCCACAAGACAGCATGTCTCATTTGGCGTATGGCTGGTGGTGTAGAATCTGACGATGAGTATTGTCCGTATGATGATGACGATGGCTGTACTCCTGTCGATTACCGAAGAATATCCAGAAATGGATGGAATCGAGTGCCATTTTGATCATTGAAAATACTCGATAAATTGTGTTTCTGCTCTTTATAAGGTGTCAACATCAACTGTTGGTATTCACACTCACTACAATGACAACTATTGCTGTAACAGAAACCAGTCTCTTGTAATGAATACACAATTTTATTGAACATTTTCAATAATCAAAGTAGCACTTGAGTCCATCCATTTCTCGATATTCTTACTCCGGTAATCTACAGGAGTACAGCCATCGTCATCATATGGACAACATTCATCATCAAACTCCGCACCACCAGCCATACGCCAAATGAGACATGCTGTCTTGTGGAACTCTAGTGCGTTCCTGTTTGGCTGCAGAGTTGGATCGCCAAGAACAAAGTATAATGCCATTTCACCATTGGATTCGACTGCTTGTCGGTTATCATCCATAAATTCCTGATTATCCCGTCGGCTTCCCTTTAGTGTCTTTACAGCCCGTCTCCAATTCATGTGCTTGTTGAGTCGTTCGTCTCATTGATCACTTTGATCACCAGTTTGTCATCCATTACATCCACGTATTGCTTCAGTTTGTCAAATTGGTCATGACATTTGATACACAACAAACCATTCTGTATTTGATGTTTCTGTGTCAAACCAGATCGTAGCAATATGGATGGTTCGTTGTACGCTACTCCAATGTTTTTTGAGCAATGATGTGTGCTCCTTGCAAGGACAGCTTATCCCAGCAAAACAAGCAGGCAACGTCTCTTTTCTCGACAGCATTCTTCAAGTCCCTGTGAGACAGCTCCTCTTTTGGGGCATTGCTTATATTTCCAGCAGAGTTGTTTCTTGACGGAGCCCTTGATGAAACTGGAGTGTGGCAGCTGGATGAGCTGTTGTAATTTTTGTGGAATGGCAGTATGTAATACCCAAACATGTCATCAATGAATGTACAATGATGTTTTGGGTCTGCCAACTGGACCTTGGTTGAGAACTCTTGCTGCTCTGCAAATTGGTTGGCAGTCAGCAGGTCGTGCAACTGAGTGGTGTGTGAGGTTTCTCCCTCTTGGATGATTCCCAAAAACAAACCTCGTTTGTTGTCATCCTGCCATTCAGACTTGACTCTCTGTGTTGGTATGGCTTGAGTGCTGATTTGGTAATATTCATTCAACAGTTGTGTTGTTGCTGTCTTTGTTGTTTCAATATTCATTTGATGTTTTTTGACAAAAGAATGAAACTCGAACCAACAAAAATAATTGCAGTCAACAATCAAATTGGACAATATTCACCAATAATCTTTTAAACTCGTACAGTTTGTACAGTGTTGTCATGAAAGTCATGGCTTGACACATTTTCATCAAGTTATGAGTGAATATCAATCAACAAAATTGGTATCACTCGGTGTCTTGTATATACTATTAGCATGTATGCATATCTGAATATGCCGAGTTTCTGTAAATTGGAATATCTTGGCCAAAAAAACACCAAACTCGACCACACGAAAATAGTCGAGTTAAATCTACGCATTTCTTTAAACACATGATACACGCTGAGAGTAATAGTTTACAATTTATCCTTTATACTCATCTCCATTGTCGCTAGCTGTAAAAGTTAAACTACTCCCAATTGACCAAAATCATTGAACCCATGAGTATTGGACGTGCATCACTAGCAAAGCTTCCAGCCATCTCATCTACATCATCGTTTGGAGCAGTACCATCTAAATATAATGGAGCGTCTTCAAAGCTTCCACATCAAAGTGACAAACCAACTCGCATTCAACAGACACATTCTCAGCAGCAGTACCTTCGTGACCTCTTTCGCATGCGATATTTCCGGTTTAAATCTAAAGATATTGACAAGACAATCGACTTTTATACTACGTTTGGAATGAGTGTAAAGTATGATGGTGAGCAAGAGTGTGTATTGGCACCCGTTCCTCCTATAGCTCCTCAACCTATACAGCACTCTACATTTGGTAAAGCAAGAGCCATGGAAATGCATGTCGCTCATCAGATACATGCTGCAAATGGAACAAATGGGTTATTTGGAAAACAGCCTGCCGCGCTTAGAAAAAATGATATAAAACATACATTTTCCAACTCTGCGCTGAACGATAGAGATAAAAATGACGATGATGAGGTGGATTCTCGTGCACGAGTGATTATCCTTTCATATGATGCCGTAGCCTTGTCGCATAATAAGAATGATTTTGACCACGCTGATAGAATACAGCTGATTTTTGAAGATATTGTGAGTTGGTAATTGTATGGATAAACCGTGTTGCATCTATTCTACAACCAATTGTATTGTACTTATAACATTGCCTATTTTTCAAACAATTTTATTTTTATTGCAATTGTATCCCATTAGTCGACTCGAAAAGATTCGACATTGGATTCCAAATATATTCCTCAGTCAGACATAACAGATAGGCCAGTGACTCAACCTAAAACCGATTCTTTTATACCAGCCCATCATGGCGCTACACATCCTCGAATGGAAACAAAAGTGCAACATAATTACGAATACTTGGTGATATACGTTCATTTTATTCATCGACTTGTAAAACGATTTAGTGCCAAAGGCTATGATATTGTATTACCGCCAACGGAGCTAGATTCCATGAAATTGTGTATTCTCAAAGATCCAAATGGCATTGAAGTGCGATTGTATGACATGCCAGATTCTTTGTTGAATGAAAGAAACAGCAAAAACCCGGTAAATATATTTTTCTAGATTGTCAAGACAATGCATTGTAAATTGACAACAATTTAGAGTTTATGGTTCAGAATACCAAGATATGTTGTTAATCCATATTTACTCATGCATGTTTTAGTGGTTTACCAGACTAGGATACTACGCCATTCCAACCTCTTATGCAAACGATACTGCGCTAATGTATGAGGCTCTTTTTCAAATTCGCACACCAAAATCATTGGTAGGAAAAGAGGTAAAAGAGAGACTAGATCAAATAACTGGTCGAGAGCTAGATTCAGATAATGCTACATCCCAAACGCGTAATCTAAGAAAGATGGGTGCAGTAGGCACTGTTCGTCAAGCCATATCCAAGGCACAAGGATTTCGATTGGTTGATATGGATGAATTTGTAGTGGGTAAGTTACAAATAGGTTTATTTGGTGCTTGAAAATATCATGCAATTCATATAGTAGCCTCGACTGGACTCCATTCTTACATATGTGTGCAGACTGTCAAGCTCACCATGCCAATACTGACTTTTAGGTCTCAGCAACACGGTGTTTTATTGGCTTGGAAATGGTCTACGAACATCTGCGTGCACACTCTGTTTGACCGAAGTTAGCAATTCAGACACTGGTTTGGCAATAACTCAGTTTGACCCAAAAAAATCACAATTGATTGGAATTGGTAAGCTTCAACTTTGAATCTTTGAAAGCACGTAGTGTGCCAACTTTTGAATTATATTTAGGGTTCGAGGTTCCCAATCTTGATGCTGTGATTCACAAGTTAAAGTATGAGACCAAAGACCAGCTTAAATGGAGCAATGTTAGACATAAGATGACTGGAGTAGGTATGGTTGCTAAATTCAAGGACAGACTAAACGGTCTTGCGCTGGAGCTATTTTGTTCAAAAACAGGCGAAGCAGTATTGTCTAAACCCCATCATGAACCAGCTTTTGCACCTGGAATAAAACCCATACCCAAGCCGGCAGTAGGAGAGATCCAATTCATTGGTTCGGCCAACGACTCCTTGACAGAAAACACACGCACAGAGTATTATGATAGTATTGAAAAGTGTAGACGTGTACCAGTGTATGTCATCAACCATAACCATTTGCGTGGGCAAGCCCGGATATTTTCTGCCGATGCAGTTTGTCGCATAAAACAATCTACTGATTATCAATCCATATTGCCTCCCACTCCTCCTCCGCAAATCATCCCACAAGAGCCCAGAAAAAACACCAAGTTTGGTTTACCAGCAGATTTAAAATCCGAAACACATAAAAGTGGTGCAGACTATGCACATATCGGTCATGGCATGTCACTTGCTGCTGGAGAAGTTGATGTGAATGATAATCATGAAAATAGACTGGCTGATAACCATCATTCTAATAGTGTGAATACTCAACATTATGATGACGCGGCTCAACCAAATGATCAAGCCTTTGCTGATTTGAATGAACCATTGGATTCTCCTTTAAATCATGTACGTCCAAAAATCAAAACCTATGACGATCATCTTCGAAAAATATTTGTAATGCGAGGAAAATGTGGATCTGCTATGTTTTAAAACCGTGATTATATCACCAAAAGCAATAAAGACATGTTTTTGCTGACTCGGAGCTGTATTCACGTAAAATGATACTTTTCTGTATTGATCTTGTAATAATTGCTTTGGAATAAATAATGGTTACATATTCGTTGTTGTTGGAAATTGATTATTTCTTTTATTGAAACTCTGTTGTATTCTAACATCACATAGTTTTGCGATCTAGCCCAAGAGAACATCTCAGGAATGCAACAGTTGTTTCCATTCAGTCACTTGGTGTTTAGTTTAAATGCTTGTTTTGAAGGTTGAAAAGATGTGGAATGTATTTTTATACAAGAATGAACATGGAGAAAACCAGTGAATTAATGAGTTTATAAAACAATATTGTCCAGTAAGATTGGCACCAATCAAACATGAAATTAACTGTTTATCATGTATTTCGACTTTGATGTTCCATTGAAAGCCCGGTTAAACAAATGAACATAAAGTATAAACATCAAATAGTATTTGAATAAAAACATATTGTACCAAACTTATTTTAGGTTTCTGTATTGCATAATCAAGCATACGAGTGATACACCCAACAAAAAGAGTTGATCCGACAAAAATCGAGTGTTTCAAAACTATACAGCTCATCAGAAAATACAACCAATTTTAAAAGGAGGCAATCAAAAATTTAATATCAACATCGTGTATAAAGTTTAGTTAAAAGTGTAAAGGATTGAGCAGTTAATCAGGATATAAAGAATGATTTGATTACATAAAGTCAGAAAAATGCGTATGCTGCAATACAAATGAGCTTGGACGAGTTTGTGATGGATCAAAGTTTCACTGTGATGGGTAGGAATGTAAAGAGAATCAAATAAAATAGCATGGTCTGGTAAGCAGCTGAATGAAAGTAAAGCAAGATATGACTTTAAATGATAAGAAACTGATTTTAAAACACTTGTTTGTATGACCTTGATAAAGCCAGACAGTGTAAATAATAGTGATCATGACAAACAGTGGGCGAGTTCCAGTTCAATATCAACTCTCCGAGTGTTTGCTGTAGGCATTTTTGTTTTTGATACCAACTCCGACATTGGAGGAAATTCTATGGATTGCATCTTCTGACGCGCCATCACCAGTTGATATGCTACGAAGAAAATTGCGATGTGCAGCAGATAGAATATGCCGCTTGAGTGCATCGGATCTGGCATAACTCCTTTGACAAGGTTCGCAATGAAACTGCTTTCCTTTACCGTGGATGGAACGAGCATGTCGTGAAAGATCATGCTTACGATGAAAACTTGTTGAACAAATGCTACATACATAAGGTCTGTCTTCCGCATGAAATCGTCGAACATGTGCTTGTAAAAGGTGCTGGCTTTTAAACGTCTCTTGACAAAGAATATTGGCACAAGGAGTCATTTCGCTATATGTAAATTTTTTGGACTTGGTAGCTGGACGCTCGAGTGAGGCAGTTGATTTGATTTGCAATTGAGCAGCAGCAGCAGTAGCAACTGAAATGGGATCATTATCGACATTGAAACACGAATCCGAGTCTGAATCTGAAAAGATTGATTCTGGACGAGATGCTGATATGGTTTCCTTTTGGGGCAAAGGCGGTGATGAATGAGTTCGACTAATTTTGGAGACGGGGGAAACAGAGCAAAGCGGTGACAATAGCTTTGTAGCTCGCTTGGCAGACATGGTTCTAATGCGAGGCAATCGCTTCCCAGCAGAACGAGTATACTTTTTAACAGGAGGTGAGAGTCGAGTACTACTGAGGTGCGAGGGACCGCTCCACACATCAGGCGGAGTCAATACAGGAGTTTGAGCACTCGTACTGTCCACATATGAGCACGAATCAGCAGGAAAAAGAGAGGCTTCGATAAATGCAGGAGCAGAAAAAGATGATACCGAGGATGGTAATGTCGCGCTTGCCAAGTAATTAGAGTGATTGGTGCCAATATAATTAGGATCAACGGTGATTGGAGGCACATGTTGAGGATTCAGTAGCCATGGTGTGTGATATAACCGATGATCTAAAGTATCTTCAGATGAAGTCATTGAAAGCGAACTATGCTGAGATTGGTTTGACTGCTGAGGAAGTAGTGGTAGCTGCTGAAAGAATGGTGCAATATGCGATTGCGATTCGTGACTACCAGAAGGAAAGGTAAACGAGTTTGGATCCATAAGCAAATCCGAGGCAGCTACAGTATGCGGCATGGAGAAGCTGCGTTGGTGATTGAATGAGTCGTAGTGCTGAAAGGGAATGTGTTGATAGAGTTCGGGAAACCTGGCACGAGCAAGAAGGCCTTGCTCATCTGACTGCTGAAATGACAGTGGATTGTGACCGATTCCAGTCTGAATCTGTTGCAACGGTTGCGGTAGAAGCAGGGTACGCTGAGGAAACATCATTTTGGTGGAGGTAATTGACGGTGTCGGAGTTGTACGAAGGTTTCCAAAGTCTCGTTGGGTACCAACTACAGAACTATTCATGTTTGAATAGGATGGGAAAAGCGAACTACTCATATCCCACGTCATCTGCACGGGAGCGATTGGAGACTCGGCAGGTCCGCCATACATGAATTGCATAGCACGATCGTAGGGCACATCTGAAATGGCAGAGTATTGGGCGGAAAGTGGAGATACATGGGTTGAGCGAGGTGATATAGGAGAAAACTGTTGCTGCTGTTGATCGCTTAGGGAAAGAAATGAAGTTTGAATAGGCTGAAGATGCAGCTTATGGTGGGTATGCGGCATGGACGATTTGAGTCCAAATCTGGCTTGAGTCATCATCTTTTGCTGAAAAGGAACGGAACCTGTGGTTACCACAATAGCAGGCAACATCTGAGTCATGGTTTCGGAAGTCATTCCCGCATGCACCGGTGAAATAGGATCTACCATGAGCATGCAGTTGGCATTTCCGGTATCAGCTAAAAGATTGGGATGTGGGCTGTCAGAGAATGCCCCAATACCTTGACCCATTACAGAAACAGTAGCAATACCATTATGGATACCACCCGATAGGCCAGCCGCATGTGATAGATGGGTGATTCCGGTAGTTGGGGATGTAAGCATAGTTATGTCTGGACTATGTGCCTGCAAGTGGCCATTATGATCTATACCAGCATGTCCATTCAGGTTTATAGAAGTTAGTATTGCCTGGCTATGGACCAGCTGATGGCAGCCATCCGCGAGTGCGGTGGTGTCGGCAGATGGTAATTCAACGGATGCAATATAAGGAATAAATTGTTGCTCTGAGAGTGGCTGGGCAAACTGCTGGTGTACGGCAGTGTTAGACGAACAAAACTGCTCAGCATCGTTTAATTGCGAGCAGGTGCTATAATCCATGGATGAATTTTTGCACTGTTGCTGATTGTGAATAAAGTCTTCAAGTTTGATATATGGACTTTGATGGTCAGCGATATGCTTACTATCAATATCTTGCTGTCCATAAATTTTTGATGGTGATAAGGTTAGGTTTACATTGAGAGGATGGTGCATTAAGCGATTCAGACTGTCCTCTGCTGCAGCAAATGCAGTTTGATGTGCACCATCATGATCGACTGTGGACCCAATCGTGGTAGGAGTAAAAGAGGCAGAACTACTGATATTCGAGTCTTGAAACGATAAATCTGCCAAGGGATTGAGCATATTTAACAATGACTACGGTTTGAGTAATGGCTCGTACCAGCAAAAGTAGATGTAGCGATTGTCTAAAATAGAGAAAAGATCCAAAGGGACAAGCTGGAAAAGAAATTGAAATACAAGATATATACTGATGAAAAACAGTCAGCAGATGAAATTACTTTAGTAAACCACCGATCAACAAGACTAGAACCAAAGATTGAATCTAGAGTAGACCAATTTCGTGCATAAACAGTTTGATAAAGTGTCAGGCGCGGTTCAACAAAAAGTTTTGGATGGGATAAAGCTAGTCAGGGTTGTCCAGTTTGACTGCTTGTAGCCATTCGTCAACCCACACCTATATTTCCATATGTATTTCAACCCAAAAATAAAATTTGCTGATACATTGCTAATGGAATTTTCATTTGCGAAAAAAGTCGATACGAATTTAGCATGGGTTAGTGGCAGCCCCTTTCTGGACCCATGTTTGATCCTTGTTACCACTAGCAACCCGTTAATGATTTACTACTACTGTCGTATATTCAGTCTGGGGTTTGTTTGCAATGACAAATTTGTCTTGACAGGATAAATTGGACTCGTGACGACCTTGCATGTTTACGGGTCAATTGCATGCCATATAGTCGCATCAAGTTAGTTTCTGATGCAGGGCTCAATTGGCATTGTTGTGTTGGCAATAAAGTGCCAGCTGCAGAGACTTGGGATTCATTGTAGATACACTTGTTGAGTTTTATCAAATGTATTCAAAGTAGGCTTTTCAACAACTTTAGCATCTACTAGTAAATGCTGCTACAAAGTGCCAACAGTTGAAGCAATTGGAGGCCGACTAAAACTCACCCGTGGTTTTAGAGAATTTGCAATAAAATACAGCGTTTATTCCAGTAATGCATTTTGATCTAGTATGCACATTTGGAGTTTTGTAGAATCACCTTTGCTATTTAAACAGTACTGATTGTCGCTATCCTAGTCATGACAGATACAAGGCTTTACAGCTTGTGATAGAGGGTATGAGGATGAAATGGGATTGTCAGCCGTCATCACCATCAGTGTTTCGAAAAGTACTTGCATAAAATTCATCCAACCAACTTTCATGTGTAGTCGGGTTTGGTGATGCTATTTTGCATATACCAGTATATTGTCTGCTGATTTGAATGGTAAAAGTGTCTATTGTGGTTCGTGTACCGTGGCGACAATACGACTTGTGTGACACGATCTGCCGCTTTACTCGATTGAGTATAGGACAGCGTTCATTTAATCTATTGGCGGCTATTTGCAGAGCTTGGTGTTAATCTTGTTCTGGAACAAGAGTTTCGGTATTTCGCTATATAATCTACACTAACCAAAAACTCTTGTTTTTGCAATGCAGCCTGCTTGATGCTATTAGAATACTTGCAAAATATGGTGAGATTGTATGAAATATAAATGAATATTTCTGCGGTTTTATTCAACTGTAAAACGATGAAAGTCGAGCCAACACACAAACCATTCCACCACGTGATGCAGTATAAAAACATGTTGATGGAATAAAGAGAGCGATGGATGGAATGGCCAGACTTGTCATTCATAACTACTAGTCAGTTTATGAGACTTTCATGCAGAAATGTCATGAACTTTTACATCAGATTTGACATAATTCACTAAAAGAATTTATTTTTATATTTGCAAACTTGTGTCGAGTGCACAACAGATTCTGACTTTCCCTTTCATCTGTCGACCGAAATAATCGGAATGCTTGCCATGGTATGTGCATTCTGTTAGCTTGACATAAATAATGTCATACTACATTACTTGTTTATGGCCATATTGATAGTATCTGTTTTTTATCCAAACTCAGCCCAGTGTTTGCCTATATTGACACTCGTCTTATGATTGATGGTATAACCCAACAGTCAATGAATAGCAACAAAACCAAGTCTGTCAAGTCCCGTCTGGGACCAAAGTCTGGAAAAGCATCTGCAGGGACTGGTATGCATAGTGGTTTCAAAACTGGCGGAGTATCCAAAAAGTCGGTGAGTGCAATGTTGGTCAACAACTACTTGTTGGCTATTAGTGGGGTAATGCATAGGTTCAACTTGTATTTATGTATTGATATTGGGTTTCTGCTGTAATAATTGTATAGGATCTACGAGATTCATTGAGCAGCAGCGACTTGAGGAGTATATTAAAATCCAAACCATCGGGAAAACCGACCAAACCCTCTGCACATACTATAGTAAAAGCATCTGCAGCAACTACAACACCAAAAGCATCTGGATCTCACCCACCAAAGCGTCAAGGGAAACAGTCTAATATTGAAATATCGTTCAACTCTTCATATGGACAGTTGCGATCATCTGCGTTTTCTGAAGAGCTTGCAAAGATACGACCGCTTTCTAATCCATCAGTGCCTACCAATAATCGTATTTTTCAAATGGCTGTCAAGACTACATCCGAGTCTGTTTCACCAGCCATTTCTCGCGCTACCACATCTGCTACGCATATAAACCGCTCAGCTGCTCTTTCTACTGCTGACACCCGAGCCTGTTTGGCATCCAATGTTAATTCGAGAAATCATGCTGGATTTGCCATTGAAGTTTGCAATTTGCACCCAACCACCTCTATCGCAGATCTCAAAGTATGAAGGATATAGTTGGTATTGATGTGCATGTTTTTGGCACTGTTTGCATACTTTTAAAACAGTGAATTGTGACATGTTACTAACTAGTGGATCTAAACTCATTTATTCATACCAGCTTGCCTTTGAGTCATTGGGATCTATTCGACAAGTGGAATGGATAAACACTCCTGGTGATAACACTTGTCTTTCAGCATATATTGTATATGACGAAGAATTGGCTGGTCGAACTGCTATTTCACGGTACAACAACATGCTTGCTGATGGTAAATTGTGTTTCAAATGATTGCAGCTTTGTTTGAATGTGCATTTGCCAATAATCTATTGATCATCTATTTACCAATTGTTGTGTATCTATAATGGCGGATTGCTATTCGATAAACTGTTTTTAGGAAAAATATTAAAAGTAACTCATGTCAATCGCGGACTTGCCATTGCAGGCATTGCATCAAGCTTACCTCGCACCCAATTTCCATCTAGTACCACTACTCAGGATCAGATAAATCAGTCAGTGGGTACTACTTTTCCTGGTGCATCCCAGCAGTTGCTTCAGTCCCACTTTTCCCATGCCAACTCGCGCATGGTTGGTGGTATGCGTAGCATGTATAGAGACAGCATATAGTTGTCAACATTGTGCTCTACAAATTCATAGTATTTGATAGATGAATTCAATGCACCAAGCGATTCTCAATTCACTGCTGTATTACGCAGAACAGGATACTAAGAGTCGGGATAATAAACAGTTTTGTGGAATGATTGCCCGTCTACTGGACAGTATTGTTTTTTTGAACCCTTTAAAGAGAATAAGATGAAAAGTTGCTAGTAATTATATCATTTTATTAAGCTAGATTTGGAAGCTACACTATTTTGTAATGAAACTCCACCAGCGGTGCTTTCTCTGGCACTACTGATACTGTTGGCAGCAGACTCTACTCCAATAACTCCTTGAATTCCTCGATGAACATCCTTGACTCCTATTTCCAACAACCGATGAGTATCTACTGTTCCTCTCAGCAACAACGTCAACTCATCCAACGATCTGTCGAGGTTTTTGCAAGTACGATCCAATGCATCATCTGTAGCCACAAACGACTTGATTGCCTTTTGAGTTGCATCGGAGGAGTTGGAACTACGAACTACAGCTTTTCCAATTGCAGACCATTGGGAAAAGATATCTGTTGCAGTGGTGGTGAGTTCAGCCTTGCTTTCTTGAAGAAGAGTGTGTTTATTAGATGAATGCAAGACTAGTATGGATAAAGAGATGCAAATCATGTTTAATCTGGCTAATGCAAGTGGATGTATCGAGTAGTGCAAGCATTGACTTACCCATGTTATAATTATAAAGTTGAGATTAAGTTGTGATGTTATTTCTACACGACATTTGATTCATCTTGCAATACTTGGGCTCACTTATTTCATCTCAATAGTACATGGTACAGTTGGATAGTTTTAAAAATGAATTCAACTTGAAATACTCTTGACTGTTATTTTTATATCTGAAATCCGATTTGCTTCATCTAAAGCACTTTGATTTTAGTATATATTTTGGGATATCACTCATATTAGGAATACATGGCCATACACGTTAAAAAGCAACCCGAGTATAAGTTGTATTCCAAAAGACAAATAGTAAATCAAAGACTAGATCAATAAAGTCCATTACAAGCCGTTATTATCTACAAGGGTTGAGAATCTGGTTTGCAATCCGATTCGACAGGCTGTAATGAGTTTAAATAGTTATTACGCAGTTGTTCGATTCTAGACTCTTCGCTGTATCGATGCCACAATCTAGTTTTAAACTCGACCATGCCAAGCCCAACGATCCAAGCGGAAACAACAACCAACAAGCTCATTGCAGTGTGGGACATGTACTTTGGGGTGGTATTTGCTTTTACAGCAGCCTCGGATGCATGGGTGTATTCGTGACCATAACCATAGGTATCGGCAGTCCATCCGTAAGGACGACGATAGCTGCGAGTGTATGGGTTATACTCTGGATGGTTGGGTGGTTTCCAAGTGGGTTTAGGGGTTTCAGATGAATGAGAGGTGTTGGAATGGATAGAATCTGTATCGTACTGCTGACGAGATTTGGGGTTTGAAAGGACTTGATAGGCTTGAGCTACACGAAGAAACTCATCTTTGGTGATATGTTTTGAAGGATGACTTTTAGTTTCTGTTGAGGCAGTCGCTTGTTTTTTAATAGACTGTCTGTCAGGATGAAGCAACATGACTTTACGAAGGTAGGCTTGTTTGATATCACGACGAGAGCAGTCGATTGGCAGTCCCAAAGTTTTGTAGTGATTATTTGAAACATGCATACAACGTATTTGGTTTAAGACGATGGTAGGAAATGCAATAATCTGTCGAGACATGGTTATAGTTGTAGATGATGATTGTCGAGTTGAATAGTTTAGTTGTTGTCACGTGTTGTCAAGACAAAAGGAATGAGAACGCAGTGTTTCAATTTCATGAAACCATTCTAAAGGTATCAATCATTGATGTAATGTAGTCATTCTGCTATTTAAATCAGAAATCTACTAGTATTTTCAAGATGATTCAATCCAACCGCGTACAAGAGAATAGTTGAATAAACCTTTAAATACTTTTTAAACATTGATAGTCAATGTAAAGAAGAATAAAATCAATTCAATTCAATTCAATTCAATTCAATTCGAGAATCAATTCAAACTGACTGTTTGAAACTGCAGACCGCTTTCATATCAAATCAAACCATCGGTTTGAAACCGATAAAAGGCGGCACTCGAATTGTTTTCAACTCGATTTTGTTGAGTTTAGTCAGAGATTATCACTTGGCCTTCTGTTATATACTTGTCATTGTAATTGGAATATACTTTTGCTCCACACATTCATTCATGGATAACCGCATGTATTCACCTGCCAGTGCTCGACGAGCTCGCGATGGTGTTGGGCTGGATAGGCGTCCTTTGGCAAACGGTTCGTCTTCGTCTGTGCTGCATGGCTCTTCGCTGGATCATAACGACCGATCTTCCTCTAATACTCCTGTTGCTCCTTTCCAGCGATCTTCCTCTGCTGCTTCTATTCGTACCGAGATCTCTCGTCCTGACACCCCCCTTGCTGATGACGGTAGTGCTCCATACTTCTCCAGAGCTCAAGGTGGTGTTGGTGGTGCCAATGTGCAAGTGTCTGGCCATGATGATGTCGATGGCAGTAATAACAGTGTCCAACTTCCTCCTGCTGCTTCTCGAATCATGCTACAGACTGCTCCTCCTAGAGCTTCCAAGATGATCAAGGGTGGAGTTAGAGCTAGACTCACTACTGAAACTTCTTATGGCGGCAAAATGACATTCGAGCTGTCAAAGGAAATCACCACCATCGGTCGTAAAGAGGACAATGACATTCCTATTTCTGACGGAAAGATATCCAAATACCATGCTGAAGTACTTCGATCTGCTGAAGGGTTTGTTCTACTTTGATTCCAATGTATATACTCTTGTCAATTCGCTATCTTATGCTTTTTTATCTTGTTCCTTTCATTCTGCCATATGGTGCTAGATATTTCATTCGAGATAAAAACTCTTCAAATGGCGTTCGAGTCAACGGTAATCTGATTGTTCCTGGAAAACCTACTCAGCTCAAGGATGGTACAACTGTCGAGATTGGTGGTATCTCGCTCGAATTTCACAATACACTTCAGCAGGCAACTTCATCGCTTTCTCCTGTCGACCAACAGGCTGACTACTTGGATCTTGTCACTATTTTACCCTCTGAATTCAAGTACGAAGAAACCGTAACAATTCGCGCTGAACTCGAAACCGAAGAGGATGTTGGCTTCTCTCGCATCGAGGAGGTCGACGATGTCGAAGTACTCAAACAGGATTACGAAAAGCTTCGTCTTGCATACGAGCTTTCCAAAATGTCCGTCACTGACGATATTGGCAAGCTTCTGGCTAAATCTATGGAGCTTATATTCGATGTCATTCCTATCGATCGTGGTGTTGTGCTACTGGTCGATCAAAACACTGCAGTGCTTTCTCAGCATTACGTCAAACTTCGCGAGGGAAAGGCAAACGAAAATAGAGAGATTTTGCTTTCTTCCACCATCTTACAAAAAGTATATACCTCTCACAAGTGCTTGATTTCGTCTGATGCATGCGAGGATCCCATGCTAGGGAAAGCTGCATCAATCATGACAGGCCAAATTCGATCCGTCATTTGTGTTCCTCTTGTTGCACACAATATTGTCCATGGCATATTGCATTTGGATTCTCGTGATCGCATCAGCTCATTTTCTAGCAAAGATCTGTCCCTGGTCAAAGCCATCAGCAATCAAACTGCAATGGTGATTGAAAATATGAACTTGATCAAGGAAGTTGCAAAAAAGGCTCGAATCACTGAGCAACTGTCTCGTTTTTTACCCCCACATGTCGTTGAAAAAATGAAGGAGCATCCAGAAATTATTCGTAAAGGAGGTCGGGAAACAGTCGGCACCGTCATATTCGCAGATATTCGTGGCTTCACTAATTTATCTGAAAAAAGTACTCCTGCAGAGGTGGTCAACCTACTTAATGATTACTTTGAACGGCTGGTTAAAATCGTGTTTAGGCGAGGTGGCATTGTTGACAAATACGTTGGCGATGCTCTCATGGCTGTGTTTGGTACTCTTGTGGAGGATAAAGATGCCGAATATCGATCAGTAGTTGCTGCATTGGAATTTCAAGAGGCTATTCGCGACATGAATACTGAACGGATGCGCTCTGGCAAAGACTCCATCTCTATTGGTGTCGGTGTCAACACAGGTGAGCTTTAATCATGCCATTTAATTCATCTAATACTAGCTATCTGACCATGTTTTGACTCTACAATAGGCGAGTTACTAGCGGGATTTATTGGATCATCTCAGCGTTTAGAATATACCTGTATTGGCGACACAGTCAACACATCTTCGCGCATGTGCGACTTGGCACAGAAGGATCAAGTATTGATATCCGAGAGAACATACGAGTGCGTAAAAGACAGAATTGAATGCAATCCATTTGGCTATCATTTGTTCAAGGGAAAGATTAAGGAAGTGATGGTGTATCAAGCTATTCGACTTATCCGACCTTCTTAAAGATTGTTTTGAAAATAGCCGTTAGCTAGCTATTGTTTGAGTGCTTCTTTTTTCGAGTCAAATGGAACTGTTTTGCACGGTAATGATTCGTACTGAACCTCATTTTGTCACTCTTTTGGAAAGCATATTATATTTTACAAGTCCATACCGTGCTTCCTTGGCTTGCTTTTCTTTTGGTAAAACCATCTATTAGGAAATTTAGTGAATGAAATCGAATTTTATTTTATTATACATGCATCTGTTTTTACTGGTTATGTAACAGTGTATGTCAGTGCTTGTGTACATTTCTTTGTAAATAAACTTTAAACCAATCAATACTGATATTAGGATTGCGTGTTTATTACAATTCTCACAAGTTCTCGTCTGTGCATTTCTGCATATCACAATACTATATCAAGTAACAGCTGGTTTAGACCTTTTCAGACACCATCTGTTTTATTGAATATGAATTGTTTTTGATTTGCATTTGTATTCGCGTAAAATGTATTGTGTTTTCATATTATGAAATGATTACATGTTTGTTTGGTTGATATTACACATTGACTACTTGTTTGATATACAACAATCGGATCATAATGTTGAATCTACACTTTGTGCACTTTTAGTAATCATACATTGTACAATTACCAAGTTTGAACCCACATTCATGTATTGTGTTTGACTGTCAATATTGTCAATACAACTCTGTACACTCATTTGTTGTTCATCACCATCCAACCCAATCTCACCATTTCAATCAATCTTGGTCAATGTTGATGATTTACACGCTAATTCATTATCCAATCTTGTCTGACATTATTATTGGTTTTAATCACGTTTGATTTGTACAACTGCCATGAGTTGCACTACCATTATCATTGTGTATCTGATCACCAAATATTCCAATACATCAATAATACCACAGTGTAAACAGTAATACAGTTGATCAGTATTGTGGCAAGACTTTTCATTCAAGTTTGTATTTGGAAATACTCGATGGTTTAATCACAACACACTGTTTGTAATGCGATTGTCATCTCATTTCATCTCATCACATTTGATTCCATCTGATTTATGATGATGTTTAGTAATCCATTACCATGTGTTGTAGTAAACTAACTTGTTTATTGAACCAAATCCACAACAATCACATTCAGAATATTAATTTACAGTATTTCTAAATGCATGTTTGATAACAATCCAATTTTGTTACAACAAACTGATCAAAACAATACTAAAATGGAACAACTCGTTTGTGTGTTTGACAACAATCCAAACATGAACAATTCTTGGCAATTGTTGGACATTTGCATGAATGAAATTGTCATCAAAATTCAACTTTACTAATTTTATCAAACATGGATTGTGTTGATGGCATCAGAAAGTTGATTCAACACCTGGAAGATCTGAAACTGTTAACAACGGATGATCAACTATACAAGGCTGAACAAATATGGGACAGACTGCTTGTATTGATACAGAGGTTGAAAAAATATGATTACGGTAAGTTTAATAGCAGTTGTATTATTGATGAGTTCAAACTGTTGCTGACTTTGTGTTGGTTTGGAATGTCAGTATCTACATATGTAATGCAGCGCTTACAGAGTATTGGACTGGAAGATATCGCAGCCGAGTATTTGGAGTATAATCGACCCAGTTTACAGGTATTCATATATTGTAACAATAATGGATTGTTCATGACTAAAATAACCAACATGTGTTGTGTAGATCGAAGTAATGAAGTTTACTGCAGTGTTTTTGAGTATGGTATACTATGATGATGATTTTAAAGTATCTCATCGACTAAGCAACCAACTTGCACAATGCATGCAATCACCAAGCCGTCAAGTCAAAATGATGGCAAGTCATGATTGATATTGATCAAATGATTGAAATCCAACTCATCTGGTATCAATATGCATATAGGCGATGAAATCATGCACAGAGTTGCTCGATTATGGACGCTGGAGGGAAGAGTGTAAACTTGACATCAAGCCAATGGCTGAGATTATTGTTCATGAGTCCGATCAAGAAATGCTCAGATTGTCGATTGACCTGTTCTCGGCCGTTTGCCATAGCATTGACGATGAAAATGTATGTTTACAATGATACAATATTGGATCAGTTTGGACAGTGTCTTGTCATGTCATGTTGATTGTATACTTGACATTGAACAATATCATTAGTTTGGCATCGTGGTATCAAGACTTGTTTCACGACTGGAGTCATCCAATGGTCTAGTTGCTGTTGGGTTTATCAAAAATCTTCAAACCATATTTTGTAATATCTATCGTCATGACCCAGTAAAAGCAGCTGAATGTGGCATCATTCCAGCAGTAGTCAATATGCTCAGGTATGTGATGTTATGCATGAATGTGTGTCCAGTCATCACAATTGGTAAATTTGACATGGTTGGATTGACATGACATGAATACAGGAGTGTCGACCAAGAAGTGATTAGTCAAAGTATTTATACTATTCAGAGTTTTTGCGACTATAAAGATTGTGAAATAGTTTCAGCCGAGTTGATAAGGCTGGATTTGATTCAAACACTGAACGACTTGTGTACCAGATACAGCGACAACTCTGGACTAAGAGCACGCATAATCGAAGTAGCTGGAAGAGTTGCATCCAAAATGCACGAATTTCCTGTATCGCTTGTACGGTCGTTGATTTTTGAGCAATTGACGATGTCAGTGTGTGATGCTGGTATACGTGACTCTTTGTATCTGTTTGAATATGTCAACGACATGATTGAGAAATCTACAAACAAGGCCGAGATGATCAAGGTGTTTCAAGAATATGGAATTGTAAAGCAGCTCATCACTATTTATTCACGTAGAGATGTAAATCTGTATGATTATGGTAGTAACACTAGTATTGTAAACCTACTCAAAACACTTGTTGATTTTGCCGACAATCATTCCGACAGTTCAATACGTACCGAGTTGGATCAAGGCGAGATGTTTGAAAATCTAATGTTTATTGTAAAATCGAATACTACTAATCACACAAACAAAAGGGTTGCTGGCCAGATCATTGAAACGTGTTTCCAGCATCGGGTTCACGTTGCTAGTTCAAGTATTCAGCTATACAAGGACAATGCCGAAATTGATATGAAGTCTGGAATGGCCGGATATAAACATGGAAATGCACGCACACTTGCTCAAATGCGGTATGTCCGGTATCTGCAATCTATACTTTGCAAACCCATGTGGTGGATCGATATCACAAACCAGCATATTGTGGAGCAATGGAGGGCTGACTCACTCGGTCAGAATATATCACCATCAACATTTAATCTTGCATTGGAACAACTCGGTGTTTTTGTCAAACAGCTTGTTTGTAGTGGCAGTGATGGATTTGGCACGATTGTCCCAGGACCTGTTGAACTGACGTATATACTGGACAATGGCATACCTGACAATGTATACACGCGATTGATGACAAATGTATCGGATATTGAACATGGATCAAATCACAACACTGGTCAAATGGTGCACAATCTGATTGATGCATCAATGTACAGTGTTGTATATGGACAAACGATGATTGCACCACTGAGTATACGACTCAAATACACCACAATGGTACCATGCGATATATTGCTATCGACTCGACTTGTTTCAGATACGCCCATCATTGACAGCAGTCCCAAGTTTATATCATGCAAGTTCCAATGTCTTCCGAGTGAATTCCGTGTCGAACAGGATGGCAGTGTGACCATCAACTCATACATCAACAATCTGAATCCGATATGGCATCGAGACATGTACAAATGTATTGCCAAAATATTCAAATGTTTTGTCCCAATGTTTGAAAGTCTGTTCAGAACGATGGATCCAATGTTCAAGTATATTGATATTCACAATGACATACAGGGATATAAACCACCAAACCGATCAAATTATGATGATGTGGAGTCAGAGTCAGACCATGATGATATGGAACTGGATACTCAAGTCATTCGTCCCGTGTATGTACCAACACTTCCGGAACATTTTGAATCCAGTTATGAATTAGCAAAGCCAGTGTCACTGCGTGGTCGTAATCTACAAGTCATTGTCAAACTCACCAACATTCAACTGACACCATCCAAACCTAAATACGACGAGGGAAACTGGCACAATGAATGTCCAATTAACGAATCGATTGTTGCAGTTGGACTGTATTACTACGACGTGGAAAATATCACCACACCCAAACTCGATTACCGCGTGGCTGTTGATCGTTTTGGATATGGAGCGGCATCTAATATGTATTGGAAAGATGTGTACGGCATTATTAATCGAAAATCGCTACAGAATCAGTATATAGGATCGCTTGAAGTATCAAATGGTCGATGTGCAGTTTATCCCAATCGATACCAACACAAAGAACAATCATTTGAACTTGCAGATCCAACTCAACCAGGACATTGCAAGATTCTGACATTTTTTGTAGTAAATCCATCTTGTCGGATTGTTTCGACTGCGCATGTGGCTCCACAACAACCACAATGGTACAACTCGAGTCTTGACAAGGCACACGTACCGCCTGAACTGTGGAATGATATCACGCAGTATATTCAAGGTGTTCAATCACCAACTGAAGCCAAACACTATCGAGATGAATTGACAAGCGACCGAATTCAAATCACAGCGGCATACAACAAAGACATATATGAGCGGGTGTATAATCTTGATCGTTGGTGATGGATTGTAATTTTACAACAATGAGTTGCAATGCCAGTTGGATCTATGCAATTAAATGGATCGAATGAATTGAATGAATTGAATCAATCATGTCAATCATGACAGTGACTGTTGATTATATTGACTGATTGTGTACAATTGATTGATACAAGTGATATGGATGCATCATTCGGTGTTGTTGAATCAGATCACTGCTTGATTCTGTCAATGTGATCAAATGGATTACTACAAAACTGTACATGCTCAAGTTGAATCAAGTATTGAATCGAGTATTGGATTGATATTTACACACAACCACAATTACAACAACAATTGCAATCAGCACAGTCTGAATATTAGACATTTGAACATCACATATCGAGTTGTGGATAAATGCGAGTTGGCATATTGGACTGTTTTTGTAGTTTATTAATGATTTGATTCACGACTGTTTGAATTCAAGGCTCAATATGGATTACAACTGGATTGTCGTTGTTTCCATTTGTGATGACAAATCTGTCAATGTGTTGATTGATTGCTAGTCCATTGACCAATCCATTGATCAGTAATTGTCCAAATCAAAGTTGTATCCGAGTCGAGTTGTCAATCAGGATACCATAACCTGACATCCAAACGATTATTCAAATAATTGTCCAAACCATCAATGATTGCCAGAATAAGCTTTACGACTCGACTGCAATAACCACCACAATCATGGTCAGGTTAGTATGTTGATCCGTTTACAAAGTTCTAATACTGCAACAGATTCAACATACTCTTGAAAGTGCTGCACACCACATGGATCCAGCAAACCCACTGATGAATTGAACCAATCAATTGACCAATGACATGACTCGATATTGGACATCGAGTTGCACACAGTTGGTAAAAAGTTACCGACATGTTCAGATAGTCAAACCTTGACTACAGGTTGATATCATCGCCCAACACACCAAATACAACACACAATCTGGACGATTACTGGATCATATTGTGAATATCAATCAACGGAGTTACTGGTTTCAAACAACCATGTACAACCATGCACAGTCATTACAGGACAATATAATACATTTCTGAATAGCATGTTGTAATCAACACGAGTGGAGTTGTGCAATAGACTTGTAATGGCTTACAATAGTTTGATATGAACATGATGACTCGGACTCTATTCAGTCGGATCAACTCGACTACAATTGGTCGTGTATATTATGATTGACACGATCAATTGTAGTTGAATTCGAATACAGATTGACTGTTGAATCACAATGCGTGGTATCAGCAACATGATGTGCTATATAGTGGAATGTATACGCTAATCTGACATGTGTCATGTAGTGTGTATTCGATCAATATGGGTATTATCAATCAACAAGTCATACGATGTTTGTGTTCGAGTGATGGAATAGAATACAATGGAGTGGAGTGGAATGAGTGCATCAATCCAGAATACGAGTCAACCATGACATATGATCATGATGTGTGGTTGATACAACTATATAGTGACAATCAATGTTGATATAGTAATACCCAACATGAAATGTCAACACAACAGTTGCAAGTCATTGATCATCAATGTGATATTGTGGTTGCAACATGAATTGCATTGTATTGATTCAGTTGATTGATTGAATTACTGGACAATGTGTAGTGATGATTGATCGTGTCGAGTTGAATGGAAAGTATCACCAAACCACGACATGTTGAATCATGTCAACCACAACACATATTGATGACCATCCAACAACTGAGCTGACATTCAGTTGCATATAGTCTTGTTTAAACATGTATATATTTATTCATGTGTTGGCACACCAACCCTTTTTAGGGTGGATAAGGGTGAGAAACTACACAATCAGCCATATGATATTCGAATGCATAACCATGCAGTGGTCCAACCAATATTGCGGTTATATAAATATATATCCCTTTAAACTTTGACATTAATAGCAACAAGCTGTCATTAGCCCTGATAATAAAGCCAATCCCTTAGGACGGTCATCCAAGGAATGTGCTTTTAATATTATCCGTCCAATAATGGATATAAATACGATCCAAAGCCGACGTGTCAAATAACAGCCATTACAACTTGCTCGATCAAACCAGTATAATGAAACTATCAATTGTTGTATTGTCATCGATATTGGCTGTTTGCTCTGTTACTACAGCCATCCCAGTCAATCCCAGTGCAACTGCAAGTGCCGGAGCTAGCACTTCAATCGTCATTCCCAGTGCACAAACTACACCTTCAACTGATCTTAGTCAACTTCCAGAGGAGGGTATGAAGTTGATCAAAGAGTACACACAGACGAAGAAAAGTCGTGACGATGCAAAGGAAACGTATGGCTTGACACAATCTGAAATGCATGTTCAAGAAAAATTGGTAAAACGGCTACATAAAAAAATTAAAAAGTTGCCACGTAAATCTCAGATTAGCGAGAATGGTTCAAAGTACAGCGAAAAACTCCAAAAACTTGAAGATAAACTTGAACAAGAACAAAAAAATCTTGATGAACTTATAAAGAAGCAGCTGGAATTTGGTTGTGCTAGTCTTACTTTCAAATTAGGTAAAATCAAAGTACAACTCGTAAAGTACATATTTGGGGGAAATCTGCATTATCCATTCGACTATTACATGGAACGTTTGACAGCAAGTCACCAGTTTATGGAACTCGTCAAAACATTTGGCAATTACTCACCAAGCCAACAGTTAGGATCCCAGCAAGACTCTACTAGCGGAGCTCATAGTTCATCACAACAAGCACCCCAAGGCTATGATAATTCGGCCTTCTTATATGATGATGAAATGAAAGTTTCAGAAAATTCTGGTACTATGCACTCATCAAGCGAAACGCCTATAGTCCAACCCACTCAAACATCATCCAATACACAGGCAGCATCATCCAGCACACAAAAGGCTTCCAAATCTTCTCGTTTACAGAAAGTTTATCGCGAAATTAAAGGTGGATTTGAATTAGGCTGGAATCAAGACAAAAGTGGTGATCGCAAACCATTGATTGATCCGAATACTAATCTGAACTGATTCTAACCGAGTATGTTATATTTTTGTTTGAATAAAATACAATACAACTACCATTTGACATTTTACATTGGATGTGTATGCATTATATCTGATTATTACACAATCTTGGTTGGCATGATATCATATTGTACATTGACACTTGTATTTCCAATACAATACAATACAGTTGATTGTATATTGCATAGTTGTACACATTGATGATGCTGACATGCATGTGTGTATTGTGTTGATATGATGTTGTTTGTCATGTCGTATTGGCACATGCAATACCAGTACCAATAATAGCCATGTGTGTTGATATCAGATCCGACCAATTTGACTGGTTTGACTCGTTTTACTCGTTGATTGTGGTGTCAAAATGGTTGCATCAATAGCCTGACTGATCACACGCATCAGTCGCAGTGCCAACTTTGTCGTGTGTCAAGTATCACATGTTGATGTATGCAGTGATCGTATACTGGTCGATTGGTGCAATATGATCAGACATGCTAATGGAATGTGATAGTCATGATATTTGCAACAGTATACCATATTAAACAGTTGATATCGCACATTTAGTATCGACATGATCATCCAGATATACAGTGATGGATTCAAACAATCCATGCCATGATTGACACACTTGGAATGTGTATTCAATTCATGCCATGTATTACCAATGCAATAGTATGCGTGATCATCGTGTATCAAACAACTATAATACACACTGGACTAATCCAATACATGCACGGCTTGAACATATCACACACATTACAATGCATGGCATGGCATGATACATCAGCATTGATCAATACTACCACCCAATTCAACGGGTGATCGTTTTGATAGCCTATTGTTTGATCGTTTTGCACTTTCAATTGGTGATTCTAATTCAAGTCGAACTGCAGCAACCGCTTGTAACGCAAGTAGAATGCATTCTAGAGTAATCAACATTGTATCGAGTAGTGTAATGGAAAGCTTTGAATCTGATATATGACTGCCGTTTTATAATGACGGCAGCTTCAAGGGTGACAGTCGGCAATCAGCAATTCTCAAATGAATGATCACAGAAAACAAAAGTACGCCGTGTAGGGTGAGCAAACCCAGAAACACCCTGTAATGAAACCTAATATACAAGCATCGCTGTTAGTGTATAATCGACCTCGGTAGTATGCTGCATTAACATTTTCAACTGCGGTCATGCATCCAGTGATCGGATGGTGTCAGATTGTCACCCTGATCATGGATAGCTATCATCACATATACAATCCATTACTACAGCATATACTGTCACTGTATACCAAATACTTGACTGATTGTTCGATTAGTCATGTTTTGGATCATTCAGACACAACAGCATCAAACAGCCTGTTATTTCAGTATTTCAAAACCATGACTTTTCCATTGGTATGACTCCATGGTCATTTTAGGTTAATGTAGACTGTATACATCAAACACTGCTGATTGTGTCACAACATGATCAACATCAAACTCGGCAATCTGTCACTGCTACACTGAATGAGTGACGTTGTACTATAATCAAATTGGAGATTGGCAGGTCGTTCAACAAACTGGCCGTGTCAACAGGTCAGATTGTCATCGTGTATATGAACCACAATGGATGATCATGCCATTCAAATCATCACACAATATACCGATATATGCAAAACAACACCACCAATACAATACAATACAAATCACAAACGTGGTGTTGAATCCAATGCATGCGAGTACTTTTTAAACACATGATACACACTGATGGTGATGGTTGCTGACAGTCACATTGCAGTGTACATGTCCAATAGTGTCCACTGTCATGTCGATTGTTGCTATCCGTTATATCCAACTGTACTTGTATTCACCAAATGTGCACAACATCTAGGGTTGGTTGCTAGATGCTCTCATGTTTGGCATACAACTAGTCACCATCAGACCAAGCATATACGCTAGTACAGCGCCATGAATCTATTGACAAGTGGTTTCAATTTTATTCTGGCGCGTTGAGGGTTGGATGTGTATTAGACACAATGTTGCGGATATAACTGAACCACAACAGGATGATATCATGCATAATGGTACGGTCTGGATCTGTTTGGTAGATATGCAGCCATATATGACAACCCAATCCGTCCTTTATCACGGGTTGGTTTTAGAAACGTCTGTTATTTTGGTTGATACATGTTTCTTGCATAGATTGGTAGTATTGTGTGTATTTAGTCTGATTCCATTGTAAACAGTCTGGTTGATTACTCATTCACTGCCAATAACCCGTTTGTACAACATAATCGATCATTTGCTCAGTATCGAGTATTTCCAAATACAAACTTGAATGAAAAGTCTTGTCACAATACTGATCAACTGTATTACTGTTTACACTGTGGCATTATTGATGTATTGGAATATTTGGTGTTCAAATACACGATGATAATGGTAGTACAACTCATGGCAGTTGTACAAACCAAACGTGATTAAAGCCAATAATAATGTCAGACAAGATTGGATAATGAATTAGCGTGTAAATCATCAACATTGACCAAGATTGGTTGAAATGGTGAGATTGAGTTGGATGGTGATGAACAACAAATGTGTACAGAGTTGTATTGACAACATTGACAGTCAAACACGATACATGAATATGGGTTCAAACTTGGTGATTGTACAATGTATGATTACTAAAAGTGCACAAAGTGTAGATTCAACATTATAATCCGATTGTTGTATATCAAACAAGTAGTCAATGTGTAGTAACAACCAACCGAATATGTAACCATTGTGTATTGCAATGCAGAATACAGTCATTGCAGGATGAATACGGTTGTAAAAAAGAGCGTTTACAAGGCTACACGACATCCTTAAAGGGTGTGCTTTTCAACATACCTGATCAAAGGGTCGTAAAAGCATAGTTCAATCAACATGATCATCAAATCGATCAATATGGCATTATGATTAGGGAGCAGCATACTGTCTAGTTTGATGGTTGCTCACTACAAGCAATCAAATAGCCCTGTGTCGTTGGTTAAACTAAAAGGGTTGGTTTGCTATACAAAACATACAAATACAATCGAGTATGTTCAATTTCATAATCGACATCAGTTTCAACACTCTACTTTTGTATTAATTGTTTAAACTATTCATCGGCTTAATGAGATTGGTTGATATTTTATTCGTACTGACTGCGGCAGCAACCGTTAATGCAATATTGATACCGGCTGATAACGATCGTTCACTCCAAGCATCAAGCACTTTCAGTCAAGTGTCTGGTCCAACTAATGAACCTAGTTCAGGAACTTCTGACGACTGGCAAAGTATAATGGATGCAGTTAATTCAAGCATTTTCGACGAAGACTGGCGAAACATATTTGATCCGATTGATCCAAGTACTTCCAGCCAAGACCAGCAACATCCAATGTACCAACCCGATTTAAATACTTCTGAGGAATATTGGAAATTTCTAATGAATGAAATCAGTTTAAGCACTCCTGAAGATTGGCAAGAAATAATCGATGCAGTCAATTCAAAAAATTCCAACCAAGACCAACAACAATTAATAGATGAGCTTGATCCAAGCACTTCCAACCAAGTTTTTGACCCAACTAATCAAGTCGGTCCAGGTGCTTTTGACAAAGACTGGGAACAACCAGTTAATGAACCCAGTTTAGATATTTCCGACCAAACTCAGCAACACCTAATGGATGTAACTGATTTAAATATTTCCAACAAAGATCAGCAACAGCCGATTGATGAGCCCAGTCCAAACACTTCCAAACGAGGTCGAAAACGGCCAATCGACGAAATCAGTCCAAGCACTTCTAGCCAAAACCAGCAACAACCAATAGACAAGTCTTCAAATGCTGCTACAAATCAAGCGACTGGATTAAGCCGAAAATATCAGATAACCTTGGATGATTTAAAAAAAAGACTTGAGATATTCAAAAAAGTAGCAAAAAAAAAGCTCAAAGAATATTGTGATCATGAGTCTCTTGGATTAAAAGAATGGTCAGCTTTAAAAATAGGCAGAAAGATATCTGGGTTAAAATACGATTCAGACACTGAAATACGATTGAAACAAGAGTATGTAACGGCAAACAAAAAAGTAAACGTTATCAGACAACAATTGAAAAGGTTTATGAGAAAGCATGGTTTGAAATTTGAAGAACCAAGTTCAGATTCAAATTCGGATTGATGAATTTGGTTTTGAATAAATTTAAGCTTTCTGATGTATTGGTATTTGTCGAGTATTGTGAATGGATCAACAATCATATCATTGGTTGAATACTGCATGTTTGTGTATACTGTGTTGGGTATTACATCAACAGTTACTGGATTGTTGATTGATACATTGGCATGGCTTGTTCCATATACATTAATGACTTGATAACAACCAGTGCTGATTGTACATGTAACTATCACTTGTCAGTTGCATGATATCACCAACTGACCATGTCGTGTATTTTACAACAAACGGAGCAATACACTTGTTTAAAGTCGGATGTAGATTGTGCCATCAACTGGTTTGATATTGGTCAATCAGTGTTGTGTCAGTTTGCAATGTAATATATGTAGTGTGGTATTGGTAGTGTCGTATTGATGTAAATGGACCACTAAATAACAGTGTTGATGTGTAATAAATAGCCAGTGTCATGGACTGATTGACAATTCAATGGTATTGTTGGTGGTGATTGGCATGCAAACAACAGTTGCATTACTGGCATGTGTCATGATTGTAGTTGAACTAGATTGCGATCGTATCCGTGATTCAAAATACAACAGAAACAACAAACGCTGATTCAGGACTATTCCAGTTCAAATCATAGTTTGTGAGCATCATATCACTGACACTGTTTATAATAATTCATAATGTATATTGAATCAACCGTCAATGTCCAGTACAAAACTACAACCAATATTCAGCATTGTTTATTCCAAACCAACAGTCAATCACTGCAAGATAGTGTTCAACTCTACATGAATGCGATTGTATACCATTTTGGTTTCAGCTGTAAATTTGAGCCATTTCGATTTGTCCAAATTTTGCTTGTAATCTGTGCGATTGGTTGTGGATTCAGTGCAAAGGTGAACAGATCTGATATTTCTACTCGAGATACTGGAGTGTCTTGATTGAATGCACTTTAACAAAGCAGTCAATACTATGCTGTTTTGTTGGATCACATCAATTGATATACTCTTGGATACTTGTGGCTAGTTTACTGTGTTGTATTTGTTAGACATTGATTGTGATCTAGTTGAATGTCACGGATAGTAACAATCGACATGACAGTGGACACTATTGGACATGTACACTGCAATGTGACTGTCAGCAACCATCACCATCAGTGTGTATCATGTGTTTAAAAAGTACTCGCATGCATTGGATTCAACACCACGTTTGTGATCGGGTTTGATTTGTATTGTATTGGTGGTGTTGTATTGCATATATCAGTAGATTGTGTGCTGATTTGAATGGCATGATCATCCATTGTGATTCATGTACACGATGACAATCTGACCTGTTGACACGGCCAGTTTGTTGAACGACCTGCCAATCTCCAATTTGATTATAGTACAATGTCACTCATTCGATGTAGCAGTGACAGATTGCCGAGTTTGATGTTGATCATGTTGTGACACAATCAGCAGTGTTTGATGTATACAGTCTACATTAACCTAAAATGACCATGGAGTCATACCAATGGAAAAGTCATGGTTTTGAAATACTGAAATAACAGGCTGTTTGATGCTGTTGTGTCTGAATGATCCAAAACATGACTAATCGAACAATCAGTCAAGTATTTGGTATACAGTGACAGTATATGCTGTAGTAATGGATTGTATATGTGATGATAACTATCCATGATCAGGGTGACAATCTGACACTATCTGATCACTGGATACATGACCGCAATTGGAAATGTTAATGCAGCATACTACCGAGGTCGATTATACACTAACAGCGATGCTTGTATATTAGGTTTCATTACAGGGTGTTTCTGGGTTTGCTCACCCTACACGGCGTACTTTTGTTTTCTGTGATCATTCATTTGAGAATTGCTGATTGCCGACTGTCACCCTTGAAGCTGCCGTCATTATAAAACGGCAGTCATATATCAGATTCAAAGCTTTCCATTACACTACTCGATACAATGTTGATTACTCTAGAATGCATTCTACTTGCGTTACAAGCGGTTGCTGCAGTTCGACTTGAATTAGAATCACCAATTGAAAGTGCAAAACGATCAAACAATAGGCTATCAAAACGATCACCCGTTGAATTGGGTGGTAGTATTGATCAATGCTGATGTATCATGCCATGCCATGCATTGTAATGTGTGTGATATGTTCAAGCCGTGCATGTATTGGATTAGTCCAGTGTGTATTATAGTTGTTTGATACACGATGATCACGCATACTATTGCATTGGTAATACATGGCATGAATTGAATACACATTCCAAGTGTGTCAATCATGGCATGGATTGTTTGAATCCATCACTGTATATCTGGATGATCATGTCGATACTAAATGTGCGATATCAACTGTTTAATATGGTATACTGTTGCAAATATCATGACTATCACATTCCATTAGCATGTCTGATCATATTGCACCAATCGACCAGTATACGATCACTGCATACATCAACATGTGATACTTGATACACGACAAAGTTGGCACTGCGACTGATGCGTGTGATCAGTCAGGCTATTGATGCAACCATTTTGACACCACAATCAACGAGTAAAACGAGTCAAACCAGTCAAATTGGTCGGATCTGATATCAACACACATGGCTATTATTGGTACTGGTATTGCATGTGCCAATACGACATGACAAGTAATATCATATCGACACAATACACACATGCATGTCAGCATCATCAATGTGTACAACTATGCAATATACAATCAACTGTATTGTATTGTATTGGAAATACAAGTGTCAATGTACAATATGATATGATACCAATCAAGATTGTACAATAATCAGATATAATGCATACACATCCAATGTAAAATGTCAAATGGTAGTTGTATTGTATTTTATTCAAACAAAAATATAACATACTCGGTTAGAATCAGTTCAGATTAGTATTCGGATCAATCAATGGTTTGCGATCACCACTTTTGTCTTGATTCCAGCCTAATTCAAATCCACCTTTAATTTCGCGATAAACTTTCTGTAAACGAGAAGATTTGGAAGCCTTTTGTGTGCTGGATGATGCTTGAGTGGGTTGGACTGTAGACGTTTCGCTTGATGATGATGGACTTTTATGATGTTGTGATGAACTATGAGCTCCACTAGTAGAGTCTTGTTGGGATCCTAACTGTTGGCTTGGTGCAGAATTGTCAAGTGTGCTGACGAGTTTTGTAAACTCGGGATCTGATTCCAAAAATCTCGTGTAATATTCAAATGGTTGATACTGATTTTTCCCAAACAAGCGATTTAGAAGCTGCGCTTTGGTTTTACCTAATTTGAAAGTAAGATTAAACAAATCGAAATGCCGCTGCATCTTTATAAGTTCATAGAGAGTTTTTCGTTCTTGTTCAAGTTTATCTTCAAGTTCCTGGAGTTTTTCGCTGTGCTTTGAACCATTCTCGCTAATCTGAGATTTACGTGGCAGCTTTTTAATTTTTTTATTCAGCCGTTTTACCAATTTTTCTTGAACATGCATTTTAGATTGTGTCAACTTCTGCATTTCCTCTGCATTATCATAATCTTTCTTCGTCTGTGTGTACTCTTTGATCAACTTCATATCCTTATCTGAAAAGTTGCTAAAATCAATTGGAGGTATAACTTGTGCACTGGGAATGACGGTTGAAGTGCTAGCTCCGGCACTTGCAGCTGCACTGGGATTGACTGGGATGGCTGTAGTAACCGAGCAAACAGCCAATATCGATGACAATACAACAATTGATAGTTTCATTATACTGGTTTGATCGAGCAAGTTGTAATGGTTGTTATTTGACACGTCGGCTTTGGGTCGTATTTATATCCACTATTGAATGGATAGTATCAAAAGCACATTCCTTGGATGACCGTCCTAAGGGATTTGTGTTGTCAGGGTTGATGGTGATTTGTCATCAATGTCAAAGTTTAAGGGAATATATATTTATATAACCGCAATATTGGTTGGACCACTGCATGGTTATGCATTCGAATATCATATGGCTGATTGTGTAGTTTCTCACCCTTATCCACCCTAAAAAGGGTTGGTGTGCCAACACATGAATAAATATATACATGTTTAAACAAGACTATATGCAACTGAATGTCAGCTCAGTTGTTGGATGGTCATCAATATGTGTTGTGGTTGACATGATTCAAACATGTTGTGGTTTGGTGATACTTTCCATTCAACTCGACACGATCAATCATCACTACACATTGACCGAGTGATTCAATCAATCAACTGAATCAATACAATGCAGTTCATGTTGCAACCACAATATCACATTGATGATCAATGACTTGCAACTGTTGTGTTGGCATATTGCATGTTGTGTGATATTATATCAATATCGATTGTCACTATATAGTTGTATCAACCACACATCATGATCATATGTCATGGTTGACTCGTATTCTGGATTGATGCACTCATTCCACTCCATTGTATTCCATTCCATCACTCGAACACAAACATCGTATGACTTGTTGATTGATAATACCCATATTGATCGAATACACACTACATGACACATGTCAGATTAGCGTATACATTCCACTATATATCACATCATGTTGCTGATACCACGCATTGTGATTCAACAGTCAATCTGTATTCGAGTTCAACTACAATTGATCGTGTTAATCATAATATACACGGCCAATTGTAGTCGAGTTGATCCGACTGAATAGAGTCCGAGTCATCATGTTCATATCAAACTATTGTAAGCCATTACAAGTCTATTGCACAATTCCACTCGTGTTGATTACAACATGCTATTCATAAATGTATTATATTGTCCTGTAATGACTGTGCATGGTTGTACATGATTGTTTGGAACCAGTAGCTACGTTGATTGATATTCACAATATGATCCAGTAGTCGTCCAGATTGTGTGTTGTATTTGGTGTGTTGGGTGATGATATCAACCTGTAGTCAAGGTTTGACTATCTGGACATGTCGGTGACTTTTTACCAACTGTATGCAACTCGATGTCCAATATCGAGTCATGTCATTGGTCAATTGATTGGTTCAATTCATCAGTGGGTTTGCTGGATCCATGTGGTGTGCAGCACTTTCAAGAGTATGTTGAATCTGTTGCAGTATTAGAACTTTGTAAACGGATCAACATACTAACCTGACCATGATTGTGGTGGTTATTGCAGTCGAGTCGTAAAGCTTATTCTGGCAATCATTGATGGTTTGGACAATCGTTTGAATAATCGTTTGGATGTCAGGTTACGGTATCCTGATTGACAACTCGACTCGAATACAACTTTGATTTGAACAATTACTGATCAATGGATTGGACAATGGACTAGCAATCAATCAACACATTGACAGATTTGTCATCACAAATGGAAACAACGACAATCCAGTTGTAATCCATATTGAGCCTTGAATTCAAACAGTCGTGAATCAAATCATTAATAAATTACAAAAACAGTCCAATATGCCAACTCGCATTTATCCACAGCTCGATACGTGATGTTCAAATGTCTAATATTCAGACTGTGCTGATTGCAATTGTGGTTGTAATTGTGGTTGTGTGTAAATATCAATCCAATACTTGATTCAATACTTGATTCAACTTGAACATGTCCAGTTTTGTAGTAATCCATTTGATCACATTGACAGAATCAAGCAATGATTTGATTCAACAACACCGAATGATGCATCCATATCACTTGTATCAATCAATTGTACACAATCAGTCAATATAATCAACAATCACTGTCATGATTGACATGATTGATTCAATTCATTCAATTTATTCGATCCATTCAATTGCATAGATCCGACTGGCATTGCAACTCATTGTTGTAAAATCACAACCTCACAATTCACCACCAACGATGAAGATCATATACCAGCTCATATCTGTATTCGTTGTATACCGCTGTGATTTGAATTCGGTCGCTTGTCAATTCATCTCGATAGCGTTTGGCTTCAGCTGGTGATTGAACACCTTGAATATACTGCGTGATATCATTCCACAGTTCAGGCGGTACGTGTGCCTTGTCAAGACTCGAGTTGTACCATTGTGGTTGTTGTGGAGCCACATGCGCAGTCGAAACAATCCGACAAGATGGATTCACTACAAAAAATGTCAGAATCTTGCAATGTCCTGGTTGAGTTGGATCTGCAAGTTCAAATGATTGTTCTTTGTGTTGGTATCGATTGGGATAAACTGCACATCGACCATTTGATACTTCAAGCGATCCTATATACTGATTGCGTGGCGATTCTTCATCAATGCCGTACACATCTTTCCAATACATATCAGATGCTCTTTCATCAAAACGATTAACAGCCACGCGGTAATCGAGTTTGGGTGTGGTGATATTTTCCACGTCGTAGTAATACAGTCCAATCGCAACAATCGATTCGTTAATTGGACATTCAATGTGCCAGTTTCCCTCGTCGTATTTAGGTTTGGATGGTGTCAATTGAATGTTGGTGAGTTTGACAATGACTTGTAGATTACGACCACGCAGTGACACTGGTTTTGCTGATTCATAACTGGATTCAAAATGTTCCGGAAGTGTTGGTACATACACGGGACGAATGACCTCAGTATCCAGTTCCATATCATCATGGTTTGATCGGTTTGGTGATTCATATCGATTTGTGTCATTGTGAATATCAATATACTTGAACATTGGATCCATCGTTCTGAACAGACTTTCAAACATTGGGACAAAACATTTGAATATTTTGGCAATGCATTTGTACATGTCTCGATGCCATATCGGATTCAGATTGTTGATGTATGAGTTGATGGTCACACTGCCATCCTGTTCGACACGGAATTCACTCGGAAGCCATTGGAATTTGGATGATATAAACTTGGAATTGCCTTCAATGATGGGCGTGTCTGAAACAAGTCGAGTCGATAACAATATATCGCATGGTACCATTGTGGTGTATTTGAGTCGTATACTCAGTGGTGCAATCATCGTTTGTCCATATACAACACTGTACATTGATGCATCAATCAGATTGTGCACCATTTGACCAGTGTTGTGATTTGATCCATGTTCAATATCCGATACATTTGTCATCAATCGCGTGTATACATTGTCAGGTATGCCATTGTCCAGTATATACGTCAGTTCAACAGGTCCTGGGACAATCGTGCCAAATCCATCACTGCCACTACAAACAAGCTGTTTGACAAAAAACTCGAGTTGTTCCAATGCAAGATTAAATGTTGATGGTGATATATTCTGATCGAGTGAGTCAGCCCTCCATTGCTCCACAATATGCTGGTTTGTGATATCGATCCACCACATGGGTTTGCAAAGTATAGATTGCAGATACTGGATATACTGCATTTCGACAAGTGTGCGTGCATTTCCATGTTTATATCCGGCCATTCCAGATTTCATATCAATTTCGGCATTGTCCTTGTATGGCCAAATGCTCGAATTAGCAACATGAACCCGATGCTGGAAATACCTTTCAATGACCTGGCCAGCAGCCCTTCTGTTTCTGTATTCAGCAGTATCCGATTTTACAATAGCCGTTAGATTTTCAAATATCCCGCCTTGCTCCAACTCGGTACGTATTGAACTGTCGGGATGATTGTCGGCAAAATTCACAAGTGTTTTGAGTAGGTTTACAATACTAGTGTTACTACCATAATCATATAGATCTATATTTCTACGTGAATAAATAGTGATGAGCTGCTTTACAATTCCATATTCTCGAAACACCTTGATCATCTCGGCCTTGTTTGTAGATTTCTGAATCATGTCGTTGACATGGCTCAACAGGTGCAAAGAGTCATACATACCAGCATCACACACTGACATCGTCAATTGCTCAAAAACCAACGATCGTGCAAGTGATACAGGAAAGTCGCGCATTTTGGATGCAACTCTTCCAGCTACTTCGATCATGCGTGATTTTAGTCTAGAGTTGTCGCTGTATTTGGTACACAAGTCATTCAGTGTTTGAATCAAATCCAGCCTCATCAACTCGACTGAAATCACTTCACAATCTGCACGTTTGCAAAAGTTCTCAATAGTATAAATACTTCGACTAATCACTTCTTGATCGACACTCCTGTATTCATGTCATGTCAATCCAACCATGTCAAATTTACCAATTGTGATGACTGGACACACATTCATGCATAACATCACATACCTGAGCATATTGACTACTGCTGGAATGATACCACATTTCACTGCTTTTACTGGGTCATGACGATGGATCTTCCAATACATGGTTTGAAGATTTTCGATAAACCCAACAGCAACTGAACCACTAGATGATTCCAGTCGTGAAACAAGTCTTGACAACACGATGCCAAACTAATGATATTGTTCAGTGTCAAATATACAATCAGATCAACAAGACAAGACACTGTACAAACTGATCCAATATTGTATCATTGCAAACATACATTTTCGTCGTCAATATCATGACAAGCTTTCAAGAACAGGCCAATCGACAATGTGAGCATTTCTTGATCGGACTCATGGACAATAATCTCAACCATTGGCTTGATGTCAAATTTATACTCTTTACTCCAGCGTCCACAATCGAATAACTCTGTGCATGATTTCATCGCCTATATGCATATTGACACTGGGTGAGTTGAATGACAATCATTTGATCAAGATCAATCATGACTTGCCATCATTTTGACTTGACGGCTTGGTGATTGCATGAGTTGTACAATTTGGTTGCTTAGTCGATGAAATACTTTAAAATCATCATCATAGTATACAATACTCAAAAACACTGTAGTAAACTCCATTATTTTGACCTACACAACACATGTTGATTAGTTTAGTCATGAACAATCCATTATTGTTACAATATATGAATACCTGTAAACTGGGTCGATTATACTCCAAATATTTGGTTATAATATCTTCCAGTCCAATACTCTGTAAGCGAGGCACTATAACTTTAAAGCCTGTCATTTCAAACCAACACAAAGTCAGCAACAGTTTGAACTCATCAATAATACAACTGCTACTAAACTTACATGAATCATGTTCTTCCAACTCCAGTATCAACACAAGCAGTCTGACCCATATTTCATCAGCCTTGTATAGTTGAGCATCCGTTGTTAACAGTTTCAAATCTTCCATGTGTTGAATCAACTCTTTCATGACATCAACACAATCCATGTTTGATAAAATTAGTAAAGTTGAATTTTGATGATAATTTCATTCATGCGAATGTCCAACAATTGCCAAGAATTGTTCATGTTTGGATTGTTGTAAAACACACAAACGAGCTGTTCCATTTTAGTATTGTTTTGATCAGTTTTTTGTAACAAAATTGGATTGTTATCAAACATGCATTTAGAAATACTATAAATTAATATTCTGAATGTGATTGTTGTAGATTTGGTTTAATAAACAAGTTAGTTTACTACAACACATGGTAATGGATTACTAAACATCATCATAAATCAGATGGACTGGACTGGAATGAGATGAGATCAATGACAATTGCATTACAAACAGTGTGTTGTGATTAAATCATTGAGTATTTCCAAATACAAACTTGAATGAAAAGTCTTGCCACAAGACTGATCAACTGTATTACTGTTTACACTGTGGTATTATTGATGTATTGGAATATTTGGTGTTCAGATACACAATGATAATGGTAGTACAACTCATGGCAGTTGTACAAATCAAACGTGATTAAAGCCAATAATAATGTCAGACAAGATTGGATAATGAATTAGCGTGTAAATCATCAACATTGACCAAGATTGATTGAAATGGTGAGATTGAGTTGGATAGTGATGAACACAACAAATGTGTGTACAGAGTTGTATTGACAATATTGACAGTCAAACACAATACATGAATGTGGGTTCAGACTTGGTGATCGTACAATGTATGATTACTAAAAGTGCACAAAGTGTAGATTCAACATTATAATCCGATTGTTGTATATCAAACAAGTAGTCAATGTGTAATATCAACCAACTGAACATGCAACCATTTCATAATATGAAAACACAATCACCACAAGATCAATACAAATGTAAATATTCAACACTCTTGAATATATTGCATTTTGATAAAACTTGACCCAGTTCAGCCATAAACATGAATTATAACAAACCAGTGTGCTCGATACTGAGAATACGTTTTGATTCATCATTACCATTTCTGGCACAATCATATGGATATGTTCGATACATGACATCTATTACTCGGTAATCATTCTACTAAAACCAACCTATTTCGACACAATCCACAGTCCTCATGACAGTAAAACAATGTTTTGTATAAACCAACCTACATTTTATTGATGATCCAACATGTATAGTTCTGGACAATGGTTTAACAGACAAGCAAGCGACCCATTTGTCAAGAACCGAATAAAATGGAACCTGCGATCCCGATCAGCATTCAAGCTCAAAGAGCTTCAAAGCAAGTACAATTTTATGAAGCCGGGACAGGTGGTGTTGGATTTAGGAGCAGCTCCAGGCGGATGGACCCAAGTTGCACTGGATGCTGTATGGCCTGACCGAGCACAATCCAGTTCGAGTGATTCTATTTTATCTCGACCAAAGCCTACAAAACATGCATCAAGTGCTACAGTGGATGGACGAGTCATTGCAGTAGACTTACTGCCTATTGAGCCTATAGACGGAGCAGAGATCCTACTGGGAGACGTACATGAGGATGCAGTATTACAGCAAATCTACACTCTAGCAGCATATCCGTATCAACCAGAGGGTCCAGTAGTTGATGTTGTTCTATCAGACATGGCACATTCGTTTACAGGACATAGATCTACAGATGCTGCTCGAGTGCAAAACCTGTGTGAATTTGCACTGTCTGTTGCTAGTCATCCATGGCTTCTTAAACCTGGAGGAAACTTTCTATGCAAGTACTTGCGTGGTGATGGAGACCAAGAGCTCAAAAAGTTGTGTCAAAGTCGATTCCAGCAGGTGATTGTAACAAAGCCAAAAGCCAGTCGTCAGGGCTCTGCAGAAGCTTATTTTCTTTGCCTTGGATTTATAGCTGACAACAAGGCATGAAATGGACATGAAATGAAAGTGATGGTCAAGCAAGCATTCACAAAACTCTTCTTTTGGTCGAGTCAAATTTTAAAATAATTCTCGCAAAAATCTCTTTTTTTTCCTGACATTTTGCTAGCTGTGAATTGAATTGATATGGCTGGACCAAAGGGAAAGACTGGTTTGGGTCGTTCTTTAATCCGATCTCGCTTCAGTCAAGCTGGCTCTGGAAATCGATCTCCTCATGTTAATCCTGACGGATCTCTCAGAGTAACTACACTACTGAATTTCATCTAAATTGTATTGCTGGTTGAGCATTAATCCCATGTTCAATTGCTTTTTTAAAATAGCACACCTCCGAGTCGGATGCATCAACTACCAACTGGGTTAATATGCAATCCATCACTCAAGAAAATGATTTGGAAGCATTCTTGAGTACTGCTCAGCTTGCTGGAACTGAATTCACTGCTGGCAAGTTTACAATCCAATATGATTTCTAGTGTTTTTTGGTGTCGTAAAAAAATAGAGTGTCGTGGCTGCAATACACCTACACAACTAGACAAACTCAATACTGTACTGCAGTAAAACTAATCCAAGAAGCCATGGCAGTATATTTTTATTTCATTATCTAAACGTTTGTTTTTTCCTGGAAATCCTGTAGAGAAACTCAATGTAATGGTTTTGGACACTCAGTCATTTAAACCGGTTCTTCCAACTGCAGAAGAAGAGCAAAAAACACTCATGTTGCATGAGGAGCACAAAGACCGTCTTACTGTTCCTCGTCGGCCTAAATGGACTAAATCCACCACTCCAGATGAGCTCAAACTTCTTGAACGCAACTCGTTCCTTGAATGGCGTCGTGGGCTCGTCTTTTTAGAAGAAACGGAGGGATTGATCATGACTCCCTATGAGCGTAATATTGAAGTATGGAGACAGCTGTGGCGTGTAGTTGAAAGATCGGACTTGGTTGTGCAGATTGTCGATGGTCGCAATCCATTGTTGTTCCAGTGCAAGGATTTGGAAAAATATGTCAAGGAAGTATCGCCTGTCAAGAAAAATCTGCTGTTGATCAACAAGGCAGATTTATTGACTGCAAAACAAAGGTTTGATGCTGCATTTAATATACTCATAGCTGTTGCTAAACTGCTTATTCCAATCATAAGAGCTACTTTATTCATTCTTAATTTTCATGTCATGAATCAATAGAGAAGCATGGGCCGACTACTTTGATGAACAGGGCATCAGTTACAAGTTCTTTTCTGCTGCAATGGCAAAAAAAAAGATTGTGTTGGAACAAGAAGCAGAAAAGCTTGAACGTGAAATGGCAGAGTTGAAACTGGAGGAAAACCAAGAACCTAAAAATGTAAATGATGACCTAGTCTCTGTTTCCGAATTGGAAGATGATGACGATGAAGAAGCAGAGATGTATGCGATCCGTCAGTTGCAAGAGGGTATTCGTCGTCCACGCCGTATGCAGGTCATGCACGACGAGGAGGAGGAGGAAGAGGTGGATGATTTGGATGAATGCCAAGATGATCTCTCTCCTCGAATTCGCATTATTGGCGCTGAAGATCTCTATGACTTGTTTGTGGAAGAATGTCCTTACACTACTCGTGAGGATAATCCTGACGCAAAAGTTAATATTGGTTTTGTTGGATATCCAAACGTTGGAAAATCATCCACGCTTAATGCACTTGTTGGTGCTAAAAAGGTAGCGGTAGGATCTACTCCTGGTAAAACAAAGCACTTTCAGACTATCCATATGTCAGACAAGCTCGTTCTTTGCGACTGTCCTGGATTGGTGTTTCCCTCATTTGCTACTACAAAAGCTGAAATGGTGTGCAATGGTATTTTACCCATTGACCAGCTTCGTGAGTACGTTGAGCCAGCCAGTTTAGTTGCTCAACGCATCCCAAAGTATTATCTCGAAGCAGTGTACGGTATCACCATCAAAACCCGTGGTATCGAAGGAAATCTAGTCAATAGAGCACCTACATCTGAGGAATTTCTTTCAGCCTATGCAGGTTAGTGTACTTTGTGTTGATACTTGAAAGACTACTTTTGTCTTTGTTTTGGTTTTATAACTAACAGTGAATTATACTCAGTTGCTCGTGGTTATACCAAGGCCAGTCAAGGCAATCCCGATGAAGCTCGTGCGGCACGATACATTTTAAAAGACTACGTGAATGGAAAGCTGCTTTTCATTCATCCACCGCCATCGTTTGATGCACTTGATTTCAACAGAGAAATATACGAGGATGAACGGCTTTTACGGAGACAGATCAAGAAGCTTCGGGTTGCAGATCTACAAGCAAAGGCTGCTGCAACTCTTACGGAAACATCTGTGTCACAACGAAATGTTTGTTTTTTTACTTTTAAGCCCTTGATGTAAACTGTTTTGCATTGTCTATACTAACCTTGAGCTTGAATGTGTAGATAAATCCATCCAATTCCAAGGCAATTGATAACACATTTTTTCAAAAATCGCATGTAGAAGCTCGCACAGTTGGAAAGTTTGCTCACCGCGACTTTAGTCGAGTGAAACTGTTTCCCCATCAGAATGTAGCAGATGATTCTGTTATGCCATCAAAAAGTGGTGCGAGTGTGATGAGTAGTGTGGGCGGGCCACTCCCAACCAAAAAATCACATAAAAAGGGCAAGAAGAATGTCAAGTCACGAACTCAATGGACCAAGGATGATTTATAGGTGATAAAACAGTAATAAATTACAATATTGTGTAACTCATGTTTGCATTCAAGAGTGTGGTGTAGCATGGTGATCCATACCAGATTGCTTCAAATGATGGTGAAAATGGCTCGAGGTTTTGAGATTGGATTGCCAAATATATTTATTCAAATAGTGGAATACACTTGTTGCATGTGTCATGCCAATATAACAGCAATTATTGTGCTGCACCATCAACAAACTGTCGTGCTTCGTCCTTGGAAATACATTGAATGCGAGATACTTTGTCCACAAATGTCACACCATAGCATTTGTCCGTATGTTCCAACAGCTCTGGCCTAAATGTAGTAGTAATAAACTGTGCATGCTCAGACAGCTCGTGCACCATATCTACCACGTCACAAGTTAGTATGCTAGTCATCTCATGTAAGATCACACGATCCTATCAATTAAATAGACAAATGTACCTGCAATGGCCGTGCGATATTGAGCATCAAGTGCTGCATCAATTTCATCAAACAAGTAAAATGGCGCTGGATCACTGCGCTGAATTGCGAAAATAAGAGTCAAGGCCACCAAAGACTTTTGTCCTCCAGATAACTGAGGCATGCGCAATCCTTCATCGGTTTTGGAACTAAATGATACGTTGATTGCAACACCAGTATACTGTTCAATTGCGCTATCACGCAATGTATCACGACGACCTGGTTGTAACGAATCGTCCTGGGTAGCCTCCATTCCATCAAATGCCTAAATAACCCCCACGCATTAAAACATAATTGTTATTCGCCCAAATCATTCCAAATTTTGATCACTAGAAATATCTATAAGCAAGAATGATCTGACCTCATCGCTTCGCCTAAGCATAATAAGATGGCCTTGTCCACTTGGAACAATCTTTTCCCAAATATCAGAAAAGTTTTGTGCGACCTGTTTAAACGTCTGCTCAATTGCATCATCTTTTCTTTGATCCAGCACACGAATCAAGTCCTCAATCGCCTGGTGCGATTGATCAAGCTCTTCTTTACGCTCTTGGAGTTGCTCTTTTTGCATTGCAAAATTGTTGTATTGCTCAAAGGCTTTGCGGTTGACATGTCCAAACAACTTTAGTGCTTCATTGACTTGATGAAGTTTCTTTACTAACGTTTTAGTATTGATGCCCTTGTACTTGACAAATGCTTCATCAGGCAAAACACCAAGATCGCGAATATTGCCGAGTGCATCGTCCTTTTTTTTAAGTAATAGAGCACGACGAGTCATGAATTTTTCCATTTTCCGTTGCTGAAGTTCTATGGCATGAGCGCTTTCCGACTTGTCTACTTTGAGCTGCTCCAGTTTTTCAGTGTTTCGGTTAATTTCAGTTCGAAGATGGTCAAGATCCACATCAATTTCTCTGAGTCGATTAACACATTGATTCGCCAATTCTTGTTGTTTTTCCATCTCAGCAATGCGTTCTTCAATATCTCCAAAACCATCTCCTCCACCCACCAACACCTCTAGTTTGGCATTTGCGCGCTCCAACTGTCGTTTTAAATTAGAATTGAGCTCAATCAATAAAATATTACGCTGTCCCTCGAGCTGCACACGGTTTGAAACGACTTGGCCCAGCTTTGACTTGAATTCTTGGGTTTCAACAAGCAGCATGTCCATTCTCTTTTTATCTTCAGAGCTGAGTGAGCTTTGAAGTGGAGTGTTTAGTTCAGCTTCAAAGCTTGCAATTTGAGCTTCGAGACCTTTGACACTAGTGTGAAGTTGTGCCAATGAGCGACTCTAGCAATTGAAATAAACAAATGTGGTTCATTAGTGTATGGATATAGGGCATATATATATTATACATGCAAAAGTAGCTTACTCTTTGAATAATCGTTTCGTCAAGATCCAATGCCTCGCGAGTCATGGACTGTATCTTTTCATTCAGTGGCTCGCGTAGGTTCATGGCCTCACGACGACGAAGATCTAAGCGTGATATGCTGTCTCGTGTTTGAGTAATAAGCTGATCATGCTTGCGAATCTCGTTTTTTATTTCGGCAAGTCGTGCATCGCTTTGTGCAAGACGATCTGCAGAAAATTTCAACTTTTCAGCAGCTTCCAGTCTAGACTGACGATGGTCTCGAAATCCACCCGAAAGCGCTCCCTTTCGATCTGCTCGATCTCCTAAAAATAAACCATATTAGAATCTAAAATCCAAAAGTATAAATGGAAATTGGTGAATTGACATACCATCCAATGTCACTGCAGTGAGATTATGACTGCGTGCAAACCCAGAGGCAATTTCCAGTGAAGGACAAATGATGGCACGCCCCAAATACATGGTTTGAATGCCTGGATAAACTGGTCATCAAATTGAAGTTTTTCAATCATTGGGATAGCTTGATCCATTGATGGATAGTTTTGCTCGTATGATTTAAGACGATTAAGCGGCATAAATGTAATTCGACCACTACGTTCATTAGAAAGTTCGTCAAGAATACGAGTAGCAGTTTCATCACTGTCTACAACCACGTGGAAAAGACTCGAGGATGCAATCACTTCCACACAACAGCGGTAGCGACTATCTACAGTAAACAGTTCGTACAGTGGACCGTACACGCCATCTAGTTTTAGTTTCTCGGTGATTCGCTTGACGGATTTGAGACCATTGGAAACCGCCTAACACACAAATGTTGATTGAATGTCAATATTGAATCAGCTTTTTTGATCAAAGACAATATTCAACTTACTCGATCTGCGGTGCCAAACAGAATTCGCTCGCATTTCTGAGTTTCATCTTTAATATTTTCAAAAAAGGCGCCAAGTGAAGCCTCTTCCTTCCAGAGATTTCTAAACGTCAAAGATATACCAGTTAAATAAGCAGTATAAAGTGGCAGCAAAACCAACATGCTTACTTGCGGGCGACTTCAAAATCCTCGCGTTGCTGACGAAGAAGATTAAACTCTTGCCTACAAGCATCTATATCATCCTTGCTTTGCGTCAACTGATCCTTTGAAGCAGTGATTTCAGAAACAATCGTATCGGCTCGTGCTTTGGCATGGCTGATACTATTCTCAAGACCAGTAGCCTGATCCATTTCTTCCTTGACAGAAACTTGAATTCGTTGAATAGTAGATTTGAGCCATTGATTTCGTTCCTTGACATTTTTAAATTGTTTGGCACGTCCTGCTCCTGCCTCAAGCAACTGCAATTCAACAGTCGACTGTTGGAGACTAGCAAAGTGATGAGCAGTCAATACACAAATTCCCCAGCGGTGATGGATAAAATATATAAGCGCGACTATTTACATACCTTTGGCGCAGTTTAGACTCGATGGTTGCTGTTTCTTCAAAATCAAGTGTTACTCGGTCAAGCTCTGATGATTTTGCTTCAATCTGAGTCTCGAGCGACGCCTTTTCTGCCACAAGTTCTTCCTTTATAGTGTAATGCAGTAATAGTAAGATCAAGTCGAGTCTACAAAAGTATATTGTCTAAACTATAAAACACCAGTTTCAATCAAAAAGTATATACCTGATTTTTTTCTTTGGATCGTGATGAATCTTGAACATCTTTTATAGTAAGCTCAATGTTGGTCTTGTTTCGAATATAGTCTTGATGTTCATCATCAATTTGTTGCCGTTCAGTGGTGAGTTGGCGCAGCTCCTGAGTGCTGGCTAGTAGCTCCTCTTCCAACTTTTGAATAAATTGTTCATGGTCACTGAGTTCGTTGAATTGAATAAGATTATTTTCAATCTCATTTTGTCGAAGTAAATCCAGTTCTGCCAATGCCTCTGCTGCGTCATTTTGTTCCTGAAAGTACAGAGAGTAATCCAAACATCGGCGTTCTTTTTCAGCTTTTTGAAATTTGTCCAGCTCCTCCTTTTCCTTGTCCAGCTCACTGAGCCGTTCGTTGATGTATGCAAGTAGTTCACAAATCTTGCCTTGTTTCTGTCCTATATGTGTGTAAAATTAAAGTATTATTTTAGCATCAAGTCTGAATCGACAAAGCAGATTCACAATATTGGCAGACATACGAGTTTCTTCCATGATTTTAACACTTTCTTGCCGTCTTTGCTCATACACCTTGGTACCTGCAACTTCTTTTAGTACCTGCAAACGTTCGTGGTCTTTTGCAACTGTAAGTGTAGTGATCTACACGGAATGAATATTAGATTTCAGCCAGTCGGATTGATCCATACAACATCTATACTTACACGACCCTGTGGAACAATGTAATAAGGATTTGATCTTGAAAATCCAGCGCTTTCAAGCAAATTCATGACTTCAGACTTACTGGATCATGTTTTCAATATGAATCAATAAATGAGTTGAATTTATCTGATTTGAAGATCGAGTCTAGACATTAACTTACGTGACACTCTTTCTGTCAAGAGAATACTCGTCTTTTTTAAGACCAATAGTGCGACGCAGAGTCACTTCTGGTTTTCCTGTCTGTAGTTGGTATGGAACATAACAGGGAATTAATAAGTCACATATGATACTAGATACAACGACTGACCCAAAGCAACACATACAGGGAATCGATTGTCAGTATTGTCGAATATGATTTGAACAAACGCAGAGATTGTAGCAGGACCAGTTCCTTCCTAAAAGAAATACGCATAAGAATCGATGAAACCGCAAGGAATTGATACAAGACACTTGCATGTAACAAAGCCTGACGCTCTTCTCTAGTCATGTTTCCATAAGCATCTCCAAGTACAAAACGAATTGCTAATGACGGTGGATTAGCACACAAACAGCAACATTCCATGCAATTGGTCCGACCATATCGGACAGTCATTCACTCACCCCAAAAGAAATTACTCTTTCCAGAACCATTTCGACCCACTTGCAATACAATGGACAATCACCAAGTGTTAAAGACAATGTCTGGCAGTATAAAATGAAACATGATTGCATAGATATTACCAACAGAGTTGTGTGCAGGACTGAATGGCTCTATAACAGTCTGTTCTTTGTAAGACTTGAATCCCTGAATAACAATCTATACAAAACAAGATAATCAAACCAAGACTAATTAAAACCAATCAAGACAGCCATTCTCCAAGTGAATCCAAGATAAACAGCTGCTAGACTAGATATGATTACCTGCTTAATGTACATTTGCAATAGAATAATTCAAGTTTTTATTATCGATTTGAATTCCGATTTTAGAAAATCGCGCTTGCTAAAGTTCAAGACAAAAGGAATGAGAACGCAGAAATATTCAAGAAATTGGTTTGATTTCTGATGGCATCGCTGTTGATTCAGTCTAATAATTCCGCAATTTAAATCAGAAATTTACTGATATTTGCATCATCAAGCGATGGTCACTGACAATTCTTTATTTTTTCATCTTCTTTGTTTTTCTCTCTCCATATTCACGTCCTTTGTCACCAGTCGTAATACAAATGAATTCATCGTCTTGATTTGCCATTAAATTTATCAATCGACTCTCCAATCGATTCTCTTTAGACTCTCCACTACGCGGTGTTGTGTCATAAAACTGCTCATGTTGTGAATGATACTCTTCGCCCAAATCACTCTCTTGTTCATTCGTTCCTGTTGGACTTTGAGGAACTAATACCTCTACATAGTCATGATGCAATCCTGGTAAGGGCTTGAAAACATTTTGAGATGGCTGTACTATCGTTCCACTAGCATCCATTTCATACTCTTGCTCAGATTCTTGATGCTGTTGAAGTTGCAGTTGATACTTTGGAAACTGTCGTTGAGGCGTCTGCGAATCATTACCTGTTGATTGTATTTGTCCTGATTGCAATGACGGTATCGCTGCTTGATTTGGTTGCATTGCTGCTGCTTGTGATCGTGTCGGATCCAATGTCTGAGTGCCTTGAGCATTAAATGTGGCAGCAACCACAAAGTTTGCTGTGAAATGGTTTGGATATGGCACACATGAGAATGAAATGGGTCTGTTCAAGTACATGAATTTGCTTTGTTTTAATCATTTCAAGTATTTCGCATTAAAAATAGTCTTGCCATGAACCAGTCACTTACCCTTCGTTTTGATCAAAGTGTGCAGTAATAGGCAACTCAACCAACTCTGCAAATGCTAATGCTGTCTAGTATGCAATCAAAACATCATGTTTGTGTAAATGTGCAGTCTCGAATTGGTTTCTAAACCCATCAAATTAATACCTTGAAATCCTTGAGCTCAAACGTCAGATTTGCCTCGCCAAATACTTGATACAATTCAAACTCGGTAACGTCAACAGTAATCTCGGTTTCAAGCGATCTAACCACAGTGGCTAAACAACTATTAGTTTCAGTTTTGAACATTTGAGTTAATCTGTCCATCTTAAACCATCAACCTACATCCATCTGGAACAAACGAGTCTTCAAAACTCTTGATTTTAAACCAGCTGATACCACACGAAAGTGTCACCTCCTTCAACTTCTGCTGGAAATGAGCCAGTAAATCATGAATCATGCGTGGAGATGCAATCCATTTATGTAGACAATCTTTGGAGTACACTGGTTGCATTGATTCGCATGCTTCATAGTTGAATCGATGTGTTTTGAGAACACCTTGAATAATCCCAATACATTGATCATCTATAAATATCAATGGCTTTGACATTCAACATATAACAAACAAGCCAAATAAACTCTACCAAATCGACATGCCAATTGAACTACTAATCGTTCTTCTCCCAACTCAGATACAGATTTGATTCGACATTGCTCAATCGTGTCGGTTTGACTGCTGTTTTTGAATATATTCCCTAAAGGCTACCTCACAAACTCATTAAGCCTAAATCCATCCCAATACTCGAAAGCATAACATAAATCTATAGGAAATTGTTCCAGCATAGACATGGATTGTCACCTTGATCAACAGTCGATGGCATCGTTGTCCTGGAACAAAAGCGTAGCTATCAAAAAAACTCGGTTGGATAGATATAACTGCATATACAGACTTTGCGGTATTAAATGTTGAAAGCAATAGCTACATGATCAAAGTATTTGAATAGATAGCAGTGTAAGCTGGGAAGGATTGAGGAAACAAACTACACTCCAAAGTTGTCCGTTTGTTCGGACAATTTGAATGTAGTTTCTGAGTCGATGGCATTGAATCATGTTGCAATAAGAACCAGACCATTCAATAAAGAATGAACCTGCCTTGTCTTCTCGATAGTCCAGATAGATATCATCTCCAAACTTGGCCAAAGTAGTCAGAAACTTGGCAAAAGCTATTGGACACCAAGACAGTCATGAGCAGATACACTTGATGCAATATAAAGATGATCAACAGAATGCATGCACTCATACTCTTGATATTTGCAGTGGGTACGACACACTCGCTCATGTCTTGAATTGAGTACCTTCAAGGTGATGCGACCAATAAATCAAAATGTGATTCTGAAAGTGCAACTATTTTTATATCGAATTGCTTATCTTTGAATTCAATTACACTATCAATCTCTGAATTCAATGTCTTCCCTCTATACACAGGCTACTGCATTGCTAAATCTTACCACTGAAGAATATGCTCTTGTGCGTCCAAAAAACACCTTGTTTGAACAAGAGTAAGCAGTCTTGTATCTCGAGCACTGCCAATACAAGTCTAGTGCTTATCATTTCAAATACATTATAGATGGGTCGATTACTTTCATGCTACTTCATGTCCAGAATTTGGATTAACCACCAAAAATACTTTATTCAAGCTGCTTGGCACTGTAGATCCTGATTCTATATCCGCAACTGCAGTGTCATTTCTAGCGCATGGGTCTTATGGAGCAGTATCTACACCAACTCTTGATGTTCTTCAAAAATGGTCTGCAAAAATGGAATACAATCCTGTCGATTTCTTTTATAATCAACTTTTCCCTTATATGGTACGATCGCAACGAGATGCTGCTGCATTTGTTGGTTCGGCACCGCACAACATTCAATTGGTCACAAATGTGGAATATGGCATCAGTGCTGTTTTAAAATCCATCCCATTTTGCAAAGGAGATTTGATTATTGCATTTGATTTCACATACAGTGCTGTACTGAATGCATTGGATGCTGTTGCGATGGCTAGTCATGCTTCTGTAATCAGAATTCCTACTCCAGATCCAATCACTTCGGAATCTATTGTCTTGGCCTTGGAAACGTTTTTAAAAAGTATCGAGAATGACTTTATTGGAAAAATTAAGCTAGGCTTATTCGAACACATCACTAGTCCTACAGGTACTGAATTCATTCAAGCGTTTCAAACCAGTTTATCCATGCCTTGTTCAACTCTTTACATTCATTACTATAGGATTGGTTCTTCCTATCGACTTGATCATTCAAATTTGTCGTCGCAATAATATTCTTACTCTTATTGATGGAGCCCATGGAATTGGTATTTAGCCTTGAATCTACTATTTAAAAAATAATCGAGGCTGGTCAATGATTCAAGAAATTAAACTTATTTTTACGTAAATCGCAATAAATCTCAATAGGACAGGTGGAATTACATTTAGACGATCTTGGACCAGATTTCTATGTTACTAATCCGCATAAATGGCTTTGTAATGGTCGTGGCTGCGCATTGTTATGTAAGTCGTAAATGATCAATGGCATACATCTATTAATGCATGCTATTTATCACAATATCTCGTATCCCTAAATTATATATTACACAGATATCCAGCCAAAGCATCATAAGCTTATTCACCCAGTTGTCACCTCATGGGGTATGAATCAAGGCATCCATGCCGAGTTTTTGTGGCAGGGCACAGCGGATTACTCGCCTTATCTCAGTCTAGTGACATCTATTCGTCTTTACATCTGGCTTAACCCAAACAAAATTATGACTAGAAATCGACTCATTGCTCTTGAAGTAGGCAAAATATTATCCTCCATTTGGTGCACAAACACTCTCTCGCCAGATGAATCAATGACATCAAGCATGATTGCGGTTTTGATTCCTCCTCGAGTGGGCTTGCCAGCGAAAACTTGCGAAACAGATACATGTGCTTTTAGTACTTTGCACGATATTCTCTACACTGTGCATCAAATTGAAGTACCTGTATTTACATTTAAAGGAAAACAATATGTGCGTGTATCAATCCATATGTATAACGATTTACAAGATTGTTTAAGGCTTGCTGAAGCTGTTTTGCTCGCGCAAGGATATGCGGATAATCATGCTTCATTTGCAACACTTTCAATGTGGAAACTCAAATTAAATATTTAATATCTCAACCAATTTACGGTCGTATTCACGTAAATGGAACACTATCTTGCAGTGCTATTTTGAGATACATACTGCTTGATGATTTGTTGCACTTTCTCATTACAAATCGACTGTTTTTTCAATCAACGCAACGTCTACTATATGATGCGCACAATCAAACTGTAGTTTTGAATGTTTTTTCTGCGTTTTACCATAATCGTGTATTGCATGATTGCCAAGTTTGGAACCGAATATTGAGCTCGGTTGTTTTGATGTCATCACTCTATACACACTCATATATGTTGTATTTTGAAATCAGATACATTCACAGTCTAGTTCAAGAAAACAATGATGGCACATTTCAGTAATGCAATTGTTGTTTGCATGCTGATCACCATCAACAATACCAATGCATTGTGTTGACAAGCTCAAAAAGTACAATGTTGCCTAATGATTTAGCGAGACTCGTTATTTGTAAGACTGGCTGCTACCATGCACTTTAACATTCTTATTTAGTGCTACATTTTGTGGATACAGTTGTAAAGGTTTAACCTATTGGGAGTTAACCTAGGAATGCCAAGTGTACTTTTATACTAATATGCATTGAGTAACTATTAAACAAAATAAGGAAAAGCGTGTTCATTTCGGCATAGTTGGAAATGGTGAGTGGTGAATGAGATTGAACTGTCAGATCATCACATCATTGCCTAGACAGCATTTAAACCATGAACGAACCGGGGAAACCCTGACCACCCATTTGCACCGAGTTGGTCCAAGGTGCGTTGAATCCTGTCATACCTCCGAATCCAATCTGACGTTGACCCAACACATCTGCATTGAAAAACATGGACGAGTCGGCAACACGGGGGAGAATGGTTCCAGAAGCGGAGAGATGTTCAACAACCGAAGCGGGACCAACACCATTAGCATACAGTTTTTCGACCTGGGGAATCAAGTTCAACATAATCTGAACAGATGGATCAATCTGACCGAATGCATTGGGAGTCATTAATTCTCTGATGGCTTTCATTTTGCGCTCAGCTTTTTGACGGCCAACCCAAACTGAGTTACCAAGATTGGAATCAGCAAGCAGTTGCTGAGCAGAACGAGCAAGTCCAAGATCGATCGCATCATCGGTTTTGTTTTTTCGTTCTTCATCAACACGACGAGTGTGGGGAATACCACGAACAAGGTTGGAAAGAATCTCGTTGGTTCGACGATTGAAGCGAATGTTGTTTGCAACATTTCCAATCAACATGTTGGCGAATTTGTCAATGCAACGATCATTGCAAAGTATCATGGCAATATGCTGAGGGGTAGCTGGCACAACACCTTGAGCAAGATGGCTGATGATCATATCAGTAGCACGAGGCTGAGAACACGCATCGGCAACATCCGACACAAGCTCGAGGTTGTTAAAGTCGCGAGTACGATCAATAATAAGATCTGACAAGCATGGTAAAGTGTTGGCATATACTCGATGACTACACAGATGCAAATTTAAAAAAATGTAGTTTGATCAACTTACCTTTGGTGATTTCCTGGATGGGAGTGACGTTGGGAACATTCAAGCCAGTATGGTGGACATTCATACCAGCATGGGGATAAGACTGATGAATCTGGTTGAGCTGGCTGAGCTGGTTGAATGGAAGTTGACCAAACTGGTTGAGCTGAGGGATTTGACCAAACTGAGGGATCGAGTTGATCTGGTTCATCTGACTCATCTGGTTCAATGGAAGTTGACTGAACTGGTTGAATCGAGGGATCTGCATGTGATGGCTCAATGGATCAACTGGACAGAAAGAGTTTAAAGCATTGACCGTGTTGGGCGTGTTGAATGGAGAAACATTGGAATAAACATTGGGATGAACACCACTCAATCCAACATTGGAATAAACACTAGGATGAACACCACTCAATCCAGATGGAACTCCAAACTGGTGGAGTTGCTGAATCAATGCGGGGTTGGAAAATGGCACGACTTCAAATGGATTCTGTTTGTAGTTGCCTGATGGCGACATGCAAGATTGCATCAATGGGTTGCAAATTGCAAATTGATACGAAGATGGCAGTTGGTTGATTGAAGTCATTGTATTAAAGCAGTCAAGAGCGTGTAGTAGTAGTAAGTTGTAGATTGCAATGGGTGAATATCAATGTTGGTGCAGGAATTGAATGGTTTTATAGGTCGAGTACTGTGTGAAATGGTTCACACGATCATTAAAAGTAAGCAAGACATGACAATGTAAATGCATGTGTTGGTTGTTTATTATCCAGATTAGCAACGATGGATTGAAATTAGAATGTGAGTAGTTTAATGTAAACTCCGCCTGCATTCAGTATAACCTGTCAAACTACCCGTATATGCATGCCATTCTAGTATTCACAACATATTCACGTAAAATGGACCACTAAATAAGAGTGTCTATATAAGCGGCCAGTGTCATGACATGATGGATTATTTTTCTGGATAATATTATTCCCTTTAAATTCCTTGACAAAGCTCACTAATCTTTCTCGTTCACGTTCATTTTTGTTGAACTGAGCGCAGACGGATCCAAGATCCAAAATACAACAATAATGAATTTAATCAAAAACAGTCGACCCAATATATGGGTTCAAATTTAGTAATAGTACAATATATAACTATTCAAAATGGGAAAAATCCTGCTTTAAACCATAGTTTGATGGTGTATTTATTAAAGAACCGAGAATGTCGATTAAAGGCAGTTTGTAGTAGAAAATATAACGAATGTTTAACCATTGTCTATTTCAAAATAACATTGTAAAATAGTTTCACTTTACTTGAATACGGCTAAAGTCGAAATTGTTTCTTGTCATGTTTTATTGTATACTTTATTCGGATTTTTAATAATGACTGGACTTGCAAAAAGAAATGATTTTGAATCCAAACTATAAAGTAATATACAATTTGGATAGCTCAAAACACGAGGCAAATATTTTTGGTGATAATATATGAGCCATCAAAACTATTGGACATGGTATCCAAAATTTGATATAGAAAATAAAAATAATAGGCTATTTTTAATATTCATCTAAAAGCAGCATTCTTGACAAACAGTTGCATCAAGGATTCATCCTTGATTCCTTTTTTTCCTTCCATTTCTACTCCTGAGCATACATCAACGCACCATGGCTGTGCAGTCGAAACGGCTTCGGAAACGTTATTTGAACATAGTCCACCAGCCAAAAAAAAGGGAATTTTCAAGGCCGAGATTTTTTTCGCCACGCTCCAATCAAATACCTGACCACTGCCACCAGATCCACTGCCAGCAGCCGCAGAAGTGTCTAGTAGAATAAAAGACGCACGATGAGAAAATGACGAAATTTGCTGTAGCAATGCTTCGCCTGTTGTAGTTGGATCGACATGAAGAACTTGTATAGTAGGAACAGATATGAGAGCGGGTAGATCAGGATCGGGTGTAGCATTATGCATCTGAACCAAATCCAAGCCAACTGTGTCAACGATGGACTGAATCTCTGATGCACTTTGAGTGGTAAAAACGCCGACAAACAGTGGAGTACGACGAGGCAAAACACCATCAGTTGCTCGAGACATGAACCATGCTTCTGGAGAGGCATTCATAGTGTGTGAAGCATATGTGGGAAAGGATGTAGCCAATACTCGAGAGAATGGTGTTACAGATCGATGAGTGTTGGTTTCTTTTCGTACAGACAATACAATTTCAGCTGCCTGTGTTGCATCTACACGACGAGCAGAGGAAGAAGCAAATATCAGACCTAAAAAATCAGCACCCGCATCAACAGCAGCTATTGCGTCCTTTGTATTTGTGATGCCGCATATTTTGACACGCTGAGAATGAGCCATGGATGCAGATTGAAATGATTCCGAGTAAGGAATAGATGGATCAGCAAGAGATCCAATGAATGCGTGTTTGTTGGATGCCTTCATAAGAGCCTCTCCAACCAACACGCCACGAGCACCAGCAGCAAGATAAGGTTCAATATCTCTACGACAAGTAATGCCACTTAGAGCAATCAATACAACATCAGATGGCACCATACTAGCAAGTTCAGTAGTGCGAGAAGTATCTACACTAAATGTTTTAAGATCTCTGTTGTTGACCCCAATGACTTGCGATCCCAGCTTTACTGCACGCTGCATTTCTTCTGCCGAAGCAACTTCAACCAGTGGTTCCATGCCGAGTTGACGAGAAAATGACATAAGACTCAAAAGCTGATCATCAGTAAGACAAGCTACAATCAGTAGCAGTGTATCTGCACCATGTAATCGAGCTTGCAAGATCTGGTAGCGATCGATAATAAAATCTTTGCACAAAATAGCAGGACGATTGGTGATATGTTGAACAGCCAATCTGGCCTGTAACATGTCAGAAAGAGATCCTTTAAACCAAGTAGGTTCAGTCAAGACAGAGATGGCAGATGCACCACTAACAGCATATGTTTGAGCAATGGTTGCAGCATGAGCAGATGGACAGATATCACCTTTGGACGGAGAAGCTCTTTTGATTTCAGCAAGAACAGCAACCTGACCTTGATCGTTTTGAACAAGTCGGTCTTTGAAGTTGATGGCAATAGGAGCCAAGCCAAGAGCAATGGAGCGTTGAAGATGAAGGAATGAACATCCAGGTTTGGTCATATCAGCAACAACATCCCGTTTTCTCTGTCGAGTGATCTTTTCAAGAATATTCTCAGATGGGCCAGTAGCTGTGGTGGTGACAGATTTAGAAGTAGAATTAAGCTTGGTGATGGCAGATAGAGGAATGCCATTGCCAACGCCAGGATACGAAGCGGCAGAAGCAACACGGTTTAGCTCGGTAGCCTCATCGTAGTTGACCAAGTGTGCCTTGATTTTAAGAGAAGACCAATGACCGCCTTCCCAGGACAGGAAGTTGGCAAACAGCTTACGACCCGATTCACTGGCGATGGATTCGGGATGGAATTGGACACCTTCCATGACCAGATCGTTGTGACGAACACCCATAATAACACCACTGGCAGTACGAGCAGTGATGGTGAGAACATCTGGAAGAGTATCGAGAGTGCCAGCAAGTGAGTGATAGCGAGTGCATTCAATATTCTGAGGAACTCCATCGTATAAATACAAGCCATCATGCATGACTTGAGTGGTTTTACCATGAACGAGTTCTCCAACACGAGAAACAGTCCCGCCGTATATTTCATATATGCACTGTTCACCCAGACATACTCCAAGAATAGGAATCAGTCCAGCAAAATGTCGAATAATATCGTTTGATATGCCAGCAGTAGAAGGATGACCTGGCCCAGGAGAAATAACAACATTTCTCGGGTTTAAACGAATGGCCTCGTCAATGGTAATGAGGTCATTGCGAACCACTTTGACATTGGCTCCAAGTTCTGACAACAGTTGATATACGTTCCAAGTAAAAGAGTCGTAGTTGTCAATCAGCAGCGTAGTCATGTCAATGGTCGAGTTTTTATTTGATAAAGTTGATATTTTTATTCAACATTTTCCTTTTGGAGCGAATAGTGTTGGGCTTCTGCTGCTTCCAGTGCAATGACATTCGATCGTAGTTTGTTGATGGTTTCCTCATATTCTGCGCATGGCTGACTGTCATGTACTATTCCACCTCCTGCTTGCATGTACACATATCCGTCTTTGAACACCATTGTACGGATAGCAATACATGTATCCAGTCCTCCCGAATATGAAAAATATCCAACCGATCCTGCATACACTCCTCGTTTCTCCTTCTCCAACTCATAAATCAACTCCATTGCCCGAACTTTGGGTGCTCCACTCACCGTCCCTGCTGGGAAAATAGATCTAAAGGCATCAAACCGACTCTTGTCCTGTCTGAGTGTACCCGATACATTACTCACAATATGCATTACATGAGCATATCGCTCAATATGCATTAATGAATCTACCTTGACTGTGTTTGGATCACAGACTCGATTGACATCATTAAGACCTAGATCTACTAGCATTATATGCTCTGCTCGCTCCTTGGAATCATTAATCAAGTCGGTTGCTAATGCATCGTCTTCCGCAGGCGTCTTGCCACGATGACGAGTTCCTGCAATGGGATGGGTGTAGACTACTCGGTTTTCCACCTTCACTAGCATTTCAGGCGATGCTCCTACAATTTGAAAGTCTCCAAGATCCACATAAAACATGTAAGGAGACGGATTCACCGTGCGCAACTTGCGGTATGCATTTAACGGATGTAGTGTTGTTCTTTTTTTGATACGCTGAGAGGGCACTGCTTGAATGATATCTCCATCCATAATGTGAGCCTTGAGGTTTAGCACATGTGATTCGTATCCTTCTTTTCCAATATTAGAAACACTGGGTTCACCTGTCACGATAGGTGGTTGAGGGATTTTGGGAACATGTTCGGATAGTAGAACATCTGCTACTCGTTTGATGTTGGCTTGAGCAGTATTATAAGCTGTCTTTATGGTCTCTTGAGATGGGTTGAGATCGGTCCATTTTGCATGAGATACGATCCGCAAAATTCCAAACAGATGATCAAACACCAAGATTGTATCGCAAAACATAAAAACGGCATCTGGAATACCCAACGGATCCTCCAACGACCGTGCAGTTTTTGGCTCAAAGTACCTGACACAGTCATACGAAATAAAGCCAACTGCTCCACCTATGCTTTGAAAATATACTTAGTACAGGCTTGATTTAACAATAACAATCTCGCTCGATTTCAGCAATAAACTAGTCATGCTATACACATGGCTTGATACAGTGCGACATAAACTTTGTATTTACCCAATTGACTCAAACTATTTAGTGTAGAAATATACAGATTTGGAAAACATACCAGTAAAATCTGGTAAGCCAGGTACAGGAACAAATCTTGTAGATTTGAGTTCATCCTCGACCACTTTAAGAGGGTCACCAGAAATGGGTTCATTGTCTCCAGTGCGGATTACAAGACGAGGCTCTATAAAAACAAATTGGAAATAAATCGTCAAAAGGTTAAAATCAATATTTCAAAAAGGATTGTAAAAGATAATAGCCAATCCATTTGATCAGTGCGTCCATTGATGGTTGAATAGTCTAGTAACAACACCAATTGAAAGTATTAAACAATGCAGCATGAATAAAAAACATACCAGCACCAACAAACGAGTATCTTCCAATCTTTTCACCACCAAGAACGGATTCAAAGAGAAAAGAATTTATTGGAGATGATGCGGCAGTCAGACGCAAGTATGCCATCATTGGAGTAATACAGTCTGAAGAAAATTCCGTATAAATAGGAATGGTGTTTCCCTTGCATGATAATTCATCGAGAACCAGCTCCAACCGAGGAATCACAGTAATCATTGCTTCAAGTTGGGCAAAGTCCAAATACAGACTTTGAATCAGCAATCCACTAGTCACGTGAAATCACGCTCAACTGGTGCTGACTTTTATTTGATTGGCAATTATTTTGGTCTCGACACAGTATTGTATACAATCTATTTAAAAAATATCAGTTTATAAAATACTACAAGTGTAATACTCTTGCTTTATACCAAGCCATATTAGCGCATGCTAGTCACCAAATCTGCTTTTGTTTTACTATAATCCCATCAAGTACAGCTGCTGAAAGTTTATTCTACATTCGCGATCAGTATGCACATCATAGTTCAACTGTCATTACTTGCAATATAAATGTATTTGTTCACACATGGCACTGCTGTAGCACAGTAGACTGCCAAAATTTCATATCATCAACTAAACCACACTCAAGAAAAGATCTCCTTGATTAATTTTGCTCTTTGTCGAACCAGTCCAGCATCTTTCTCTTTGATTCCCAATGCACTTATCTGGCCTGAATTCAAAGGCAGAAGGATATGTGCTTGTACAGTCAGAAATAGTCCTTCACAAAGTGCAGACAACTCTGGTTGTGACTTGACACGAGTAAAAGGTCGCTGAAACTTGCTGTCAGGATTAGAAGATTTCAGCACTGGTGTTTTTAAAATCATGTCAATGATTATAATCCTAAAAAATAAGATTTGCAACTTTGTCGGCGTGGTAAAATTGGCAGCCTTGTAGATTCGGTGATATATTAATAAGTTTAAAACAAAATTAATAAAATGAGTGCATTTGAAACGTATATAATAATGCACAAAGAAAGCGGAGAGAATTTAAAAATTACCTTGAGGATAGAAAGTGGAAGCGACTCGTTGGCAAAGAGATGTGCTAGCATTCGTGCAAGATTGGCCACTCGAATCAATCCCTTTTCGCCTGTATACGCATCCCCATCGTCGTCATCATCATACATGCCTTCTTTTCCATTCATTGCTTTCAACGCATCCCAGATAGCATATTGAAAGGTGATTTTGAACCCATGTTCATGCTTACAAAACTGTTCTGCTACAAGTGCATAGTACGGATTGTACACCATCTCCTGTGTGCAGCAATGGATCGTCACTCTGACAATGTCTCGTCCTTGTTTCCCTTTTAAATTCAATTTCAATAGCCTTTCAAACGCATCCAGACAGTCCTAGATACAATAAAAATAACGGCAGGACTGTTTTAAAAGAAAGTTTATGGTATACTTGAAAAAATACAAAACTTGGCTTTGACTTACTTCGCTGCTCATGAGCACGACAAAAATACTACGACGCACATCCGTGTTCATTTTGTTTTTTCGAGCCATTTCCAGTAGCTCTAGGGACTGAGGCTGCATTTTTTTTACTTCTGAAACAGCCTTGTCATTTGTTTTACTAAAATCGTGTCCGACCCACGCAGAGCCTACCAGCCACCATTTTCCCTTGGTCGCTATATTGCGAATATCTTCCAGTCCAACGCGTAAAGGTTCTGAACCATGCATCGATCGACGCTTGGAAATGTTGGCTACAATCTTTTTAATACGATCTTGTTGAGATTGGTTGGCTACTTTTTGATCCATGTGCTTGCGCTTGTTATTTTTGAGATCCATGATTGTTTCTATCATAAACTTTAGTCTAATACTAATGCATTGATAGTGGTTAACAAGTGTAAACAACTGAGACAATGATGACTTGTATTTTTTGCTACCTTAGTTTTTTCTGATCCATGTTAGACGTAGCATCTTTGACAAGTAAAACAATATCTTTAAGCGCCGTTGGATCATCTGATCGCAATTGCTGACCGCCCACTAAACAAAATACCAAAAACACATTAGATTTGGCAAGACATCTGTAAGTTGGCATGCCCAGTATGCTAGCAAACTATTCAAGAAATTATACTTACATCTCAAAATACGTAAAAGGACTTCTACATCCAACTCGCTCAGGCAACTTATTGACATTCGAATGATGTCATAAAGAAGCACACAAGATACAACACCGAAATTGTACAGCATCGCAAGAAGCATGGAAAAATTGGTGCATTGCTTATCGATTTCGTCAGCGTGATCATGACTGGATTCAATGTATTTTGTTCGTGCGGAATCAAACTTTTCAGTTAATGTTTGAATAAAATGTGCTCCAAATTCTATGCCAACTGTATTGAAGATGGCTGCAATCAAACCAGCATATGTCGCAATAAACGAGTCGAGAATATTGGCTTGGTCTCCAACATAATTCAACATGATATCCGTAATAATTTCCGTGACATCTGCAACACATCAAATTAGTTTTATATTTAACCAAATTTATCAAAACAAATCACATACCATGACGACTATTGTTACGAAATACTTCTTCAATACTCAATACAATTGATTCCAAAGTTGTGTCTGTCAATCGATTCAACAAGCCTTGAATCTGTCGACGAACACGGATGTACTGCTCGCTTTTACTATTAGTTTGTTTACGAAGATAGGGTGGAATATATTTTCCTATTTCAGCCGAGGTCTCTTTTGTAGATTCATCATTGGATTGCCCTTCATTATCCTCAAATGCTGCAAATGATTTTTCATCGTCGCCTGACTCTTCTTCCAAATCATTGCTTATAAAGGAAGAAGTTTCACTGATCGCTTCCATATCAAAGTCAACAGAGCCGTCATTCTCAGAGTCGCTTTGCTCCAATTCAACGTCAGTTCCAGATTCATTTGACTCGACACTTTGAGAATCGTTGTTGACATTCATTTCAACATCATCTTGAGCCTCGGCCGCAAATCCAAACTCATCCTCACTGTCTGCATCGGGATCTCCAATAAAATCTTTTTTAGGGTTTGAAGTCTTTGTTGAAATGCCATCAAGAAGGACTGCATAATGTTAAAAAATTAAACATGGCATGCAAGTATTAAAAGGGTTGAGTTGTTTTGAACAAGTGTCAAGATTATAAAATATACAATAAACGCTGCTTACAATCGAGACCGTCACGCTTGAAGCTTTGATTAATACTGCCATCTTTCAATTTCAATAATTTAGAGTAGGTTTTAATATTGCTCTCTTCGGCATCTAATTCTATGCTGGTGGAGGCAGCATTATGACCAACAGAAATTCGTTTCGAGACTAAATTTTGGTCTTGAAGCAGTTTGAAAAAGGCTGGATTTTTTTCAGCCAGTTTACGTAGTTGCTGTTCTTCACGATCCTTATTGGACTGTAACTTGGCTACAGCTTCAGCTGCCTCTTTTTTCTTTTCTCGTTGTTTTAGAATTGCATCAACTCTTTTCGATGCCTTTTTACATTTTAAATAAAAAATATTGGTTAGACTTGATTGAGCTTGAGATGAATAAACAAGACCCAAACTTACAGCTGCCTTCATTGCTTCACTCTCTGGAGAAGTAAAAGATGGCTTATTAGGAGTGCGTAGCTTGCTGGGATTCTTTCGTAATTGAGCATTTTGGCTGATTTTTTGTTTTTTTGCCAATCGCTCGAGTTTCCTATTTTCTCTTCTATTGATGGTTGGTTTTTTTGCCTTGAAACTAAACCTGGATCCAGATGGAAGATTAGCGAGCTCTCCTTCAAGAGTAGATGGTAGTTTTGTAGTTGATTTTTTGCTGTAGCCTTCTCCACCAGCCGTTGGTTTCATTTAGCTGAATTGATAGTAATGAGAAAAAGTGCAAAAAGGATAAAGTCGATTCATATAATCTATTCACGTAAAATGGGTCAATGAGAATGTCGAAATACATGATAAACAGTCATGGATTGACTGATGCCAATCTTGTTGAACAATATTGTTTTATAAACTAAAAGTTTATTGATCTTTGTTCATTCTTGTACAAAAATACAGAGTGAATCTTTACATCACATTCCACATTCTTGACACTTGTTGAATCTTCAACTTTTCTTTTTTTCAAACCAAACATTATGGTATTGAGTGATTGACATTATAGTTGAATTCCTGGAATGTTCAATCGCAGTTTTCTCGAGTTAGAGCGCGAACGTATTTATCAAGTTACAATACAACTTGTTCAATGACATGATCGTGCCAGACATTTCTTGATTGTTGTAAAGTCGGCGTTTTTAGTAATAAAAATCATGTCAATCCAAGATAAAGTGTTTTATTTTACATGAATACGGCTGTAAATAATTTTTAAATTCTTGCCAATCAATTTTATTGTACTAATTCAACATTGCCATTCATTCTAGTACCACTCCAGCATTACTGATCTACTTGATTATTATCACCAAATGTCAGACCATTCTCGCTATCAATCTCCATTGACTTCTCGCTATGCCTCTCCAGAAATGGCTTACAACTTTAGCGATGACAAAAAGTTTTCTACTTGGCGCTCACTTTGGTTGACTCTTGCCAAGGCCGAGAAGCAGATTGGCTTGAAGGATATTACCGATGAGGCTGTTGCTCAAATGCAGGCTCACCTCACTGATATTGACTACACTATGGCTGCTGAAGAGGAGAAACGTCGTCGTCATGATGTGATGGCTCACGTTCATACATTTGGTGTTGCTGCTCCTGCTGCTGCTGGCGTTATTCATCTGGGTGCTACATCCTGCTATGTCACTGACAATTCTGAGCTGATCATGATTCGTGATGGTCTTGATATTCTTCTGCCCAAGCTTGCCTCTACTGCCCATAAACTCGCTGCATTTGCTGACACCCACAAAGATCTCTCCACACTTGGCTTTACGCACTTTCAGCCAGCTCAGTTGACTACCGTTGGTAAACGTGCTACTCTTTGGCTGCAAGAGTTGCTCATGGATCTCCGTAACATTGGTCGTGCTCGTCAGGATCTGCGATTCCGAGGCATCAAGGGAACCACTGGAACCCAGGCGTCTTTTTTGACCCTCTTTGATGGCGATCACTCCAAGGTTGAACAGCTGGATGAGCTTGTCACTGAGATGTCTGGTTTCCCTGCTGCCTATATGGTTACTGGTCAGACATACACCCGAAAGGTCGATTTTGACATTCTTAATGCTCTCGCTTCTTTTGGTGCATCTGCTCACAAGATTGCTACTGATATTCGCTTGCTTGCTCACCTCAAAGAGATTGAGGAACCTTTTGAAAAAGACCAGATTGGCTCGTCAGCCATGGCATACAAACGTAACCCTATGCGTTGTGAACGTGTGTGTTCTCTTTCTCGTCATCTGATGGTCCTTGCCGGTGATGCTGCTCAGACTGCTGCTGTGCAATGGCTTGAACGTACTCTTGATGACTCTGCTAACCGTCGTATCTCACTTCCCGAAGCTTTCCTTACCGCCGATATCGTCATGTCGCTTTTGCAAAACATCTTTGAAGGTATGGTAGTTTACCCTCAAGTCATTTCACGTCGTATCTCGCAAGAGTTGCCATTTATGGCTACAGAAAACATTATTATGGCCATGGTTAAACTTGGAGGTGATCGCCAAACCTGTCACGAAGAAATTCGAGTTCTTTCACATCAAGCTGCAAAGTGTGTCAAGGAAGAAGGTCGTGAAAACGATTTAATAGAACGCATTAAAGCTACTGCTTATTTTGCTCCTATTGTTCCCCATTTGGATACTTTGCTCGATGCCAAAACCTTTGTTGGTCGCGCTCCTCAACAAGTTACCAAATTTCTTGCCACCGAAGTTCAAGCCGCACTTGCTCCTTATAAAGAAATTCTAGCTTGTGGAATCAAAACTGTTGAACTATCCGTTTAAGTGGCTAGTTTTAAAATAAACGTGTTTAGGTTACATGATAATACGAGTTTTACTAAATTGGATAATTGTTTCAACGTTTATAAGCTTTTGATTACAAAACAATTCTTGATACATTTACATTTGTATTGATCTTGTGGTGATTGTATTTTCATATTATGAAATGATTACATGTTCAGTTGGTTGATATTACACATTGACTACTTGTTTGATATACAACAATCGGATTATAATGTTGAATCTACACTTTGTGCACTTTTAGTAATCATACATTATACGATCACCAAGTTTGAACCCACATTCATATGTTGTGTTTGACTGTCAATATTGTCAATACAACTCTGTACACTCATTTATTGTGTTCATCACCATCCAACTCAATCTCACCATTTCAATCAATCTTGGTCAATGTTGATGATTTACACGCTAATTCATTATCCAATCTTGTCTGACATTATTATTGGCTTTAATCACGTTTGGTTTGTACAACTGCCATGAGTTGTACTACCATTATCATTGTGTATCTGAACACCAAATATTCCAATACATCAATAATGCCACAGTGTAAACAGTAATACAGTTGATCAGTCTTGTGGCAAGACTTTTCATTCAAGTTTGTATTTGGAAATACTCGATGGTTTAATCACAACACACTGTTTGTAATGCGATTTTCATTGATTTCATCTCAGTCCAGTCCAGTCCAGTCCATCTGATTTATGATGATGTTTAGTAATCCATTACCATGTGTTGTAGTAAACTAACTTGTTTATTGAACCAAATTCACAACAATCACATTCAGAATATTAATTTACAGTATTTCTAAATGCATGTTTGATAACAATCCAATTTTGTTACAAAAAACTGATCAAAACAATACTAAAATGGAACAACTCGTTTGTGTGTTTTACAACAATCCAAACATGAACAATTCTTGGCAATTGTTGGACATTCGCATGAATGAAATTATCATCAAAATTTGATCAAAATTCAACTTTACTAATTTTATCAAACATGAAGTTGGATGATGTTATGAAAGAGTTTATCAAACACCTGGAAGATTTGAAACTATTAACAGCGGATGCTCAACTATACAAGGTTGATGAAATATGGGACAGACTGCTTGTGTTGATACTGGAGTTGGAAGAACATGATTCATGTAAGTTTAATAGTCATTGTATGATTGATGAATTCAAATCATTGCTGACTTTGTGTTGGTTTGAAATGGCATGATATACAGATGTATTGCAGCACTTACAGAGGATTGAATTGGAAGATATCACAGCCAAGTATTTGGAGTATAATCGACCCAGTTTACAGGTATTCATATATTGTAACAATAATGGATTGTTGTTCATGACTAAACTAATCAACATGTGTTGTGTAGATCAAAATAATGGAGTTTACTACAGTGTTTTTGAGTATGGTATACTATGATGATGATTTTAAAGTATCTCGTCGACTAAGCAACCAACTTGCACAATGCATGCAATCATCAAGTCGTCAAGTCAAAATGGCGGCAAGTCATGATTGATCTTGATCAAATGATTGTCATTCAACTCACCCAGTGTCAATATGCATATAGGCGATAAACGCATGCACAGAGTTGTTCAGTTATAAACGCTGGAGTGAAGAGGATGGATTTGACATCAAACCAATGGCTGAGATTATTGTCCATGAGTCGGATCAAGAAATGCTCACATTGGCAATTGACCTGTTCTCGAAAGTTTGCCATAGTATTGACGATGAAAATGTATGTTTGCAATGATACAATATTGGATCAGTTTGTACAGTATCATGTCTTGTCTTGTTGATCTGATTGTATACTTGACATTGAACAATATCATTAGTTTGGCATCGTGGTATCAAGACTTATTTCACGACTGGAATCATCCGACGGTCTAGTTGCTGTTGGGTTTATCGAAAATCTTCAAACCATATTTTCGAGTATTCATTACCATAAGCCAGTAAAAGCAGTGGAATGTGGCATCATTCCAGCACTGGTCAATATTCTCAGGTATGTGGTGTTATGCATGAATGTGTGTCCAGTCATCACAATTGGTAAATTTGACATGGTTGGATTGACATGACATGAATACAGGAGTGTCGATCAAGCAGTGATTAGTCAAAGTATTTATACTATTCAGAGTTTATGCGACTATAAAGGTTGTGAAATAGTTTCAGCCGAGTTGATAAGGCTGGATTTGATTCAAACACTGAACGACTTGTATACCAAATACAGCGACAACTCTGGACTAAAAACACGCATAATCGAAGTAGCTGGAAGAGTTGCATCCAAAATGCGCAACTTTCCTGTATCGCTTGTACGGTCGTTGATTTTTGAGCAATTGACGATATCGGCATGTGATGCTGGTATACGTGGCTGTTTGCACCTGTTGAGCCATGTCAACGACATGATTCAGAAATCTACAAACAAGGACGAGATGATCAAGGTGTTTCGAGAATATGGAATTGTAAAGCAGCTCATCACTATTTATTCACGTACAGATATACGTTTATATGATTATAATGGTAGTAACACTAGTATTGTAAAACTACTCAAAACACTTGTGAATTTTGCCGACAATCATTCCGACAGTTCAATACGTACCGAGTTGGAACAAGGCGGAATATTTGAAAATCTAACGGCTATTGTAAAATCGGATACTGCTGATCACACAAACAAAAGGGTTGCTGGCCAGATCATTGAAACGTGTTTCCAGCATCGGGTTCATGTTGCTAGTTCAAGTATTCAGCTATACAAGGACAATGCCGAAATTGATATGAAGTCTGGAATGGCCGGATATACACATGAAGAGGTACGCACACTTGTCGAGATGCGGTATATCCAGTATCTGCAATGTATACTTTGCAAACCCATGTGGTGGATCGATATCACACACCAGCATATTGTGGAGCAATGGAGGGCCGACTCACTCGGTCAGAATATATCACCATCAACATTTAATCTTGCATTGGAACAACTCGGGGTTTTTGTCAAACAGCTTGTTTGTAATGGCAGTGATGGATTTGGCACAATTGTCCCAGGACCTGTTGAACTGACGTATATACTGGACAATGGCATACCTGACAATGTATACACGCGATTGATGACAAATGTATCGGATATTGAACATGGATCAAATCACAACACTGGCCAAATGGTGCACAATCTGATTGATGCATCAATGTACAGTGTTGTATACGGACAAACGATGATTGCACCACTGAATATACGACTCAAATACACCACAATGGTACCATGCGATATATTGTTATCGACTCAACTTGTTTCAGATACGCCCATCATTGAAGGCAATCCCGAGTTTATATCATGCAAGTTCCAATGTCTTCCGAGTGAATTCCGTGTCGAATGGGATGGCAGTGTGACCATCAACTCATACATCAACAATCTGAATCCGATATGGCATCGAGACATGTACAAATGCATTGCCAAAATATTCAAATGTTTTGTCCCAATGTTTGAAAGTCTGTTCAGAACGATGGATCCAGTGTTCAGGTATATTGATATTCACAATGACACAAATCGATATAAACCACCAAACCGATCAAACCATGATGATATGGAACTGGATACTCAGGTCATTCGTCCCGTGTATGTACCAACACTTCCGGAACATTTTGAATCCAGTTATGAATCAGCAAAACCAGTGTCACTGCGTGGTTGTAATCTACAAGTCATTGTCAAACTCACCAACATTCAATTGACACCATCCAAACCTAAATACAAAAAGAAAAACTGGCACAATGAAGGTTCAGCTAACGAATCGATTGCTGCAATTGGACTGTATTACTACGACGTGGAAAATATCACCACACCCAAACTCGATTACCGCGAGGCTGTTGATCGTTTTGAATATCAAATAGCATCTAATATGTATTGGAAAGATGTGTATGGCATTATTAATCGAGAATCACCACGCAATCAGTATCTAGGATCGCTTGAAGTATCAAATGGTCGATGTGCAGTTTATCCCAATCGATACCAACACAAAGAACAATCATTTGAACTTGCAGATCCAACTCAACCAGGACATTGCAAGATTCTGACATTTTTTGTAGTGAATCCAGCATATCGGATTGTTTCGACTGCGCATGTGGCTCCACAACAACCACAATGGTACAACTCGAGTCTTGACAAGACACCCATACTGCCTGAACTGTGGAATGATATCACGCAGTATATTCAAGGTGTTCAATCACCAACTGAAGCCAAACACTATCGAGATGAATTGACAAACGACCGAATTCAAATCACAGCGGCATACAACGAAAAAATATATGAGCGGGCGTATAATCTTGGTCCTTGGCAGTGAATTGTGAGGTTGTGATTTTACAACAATGAGTTGCAATGCCAGTTGGATCTATGCAATTGAATGGATCGAATAAATTGAATAAATTGAATCAATCATGTCAATCATGACAGTGATTGTTGATTATATTGACTGATTGTGTACAATTGATTGATACAAGTGATATGGATGCATCATTCGGTGTTGTTGAATCAGATCACTGCTTGATTCTGTCAATGTGATCAAATGGATTACTACAAAACTGGACATGCTCAAGTTGAATCAAGTATTGAATCGAGTATTGGATTGATATTTACACACAACCACAATTACAACCACAATTGCAATCAGCACAGTCTGAATATTAGACATTTGAACATCACGTATCGAGCTGTGGATAAATGCGAGTTGGCATATTGGACTGTTTTTGTAGTTTATTAATGATTTGATTCACGACTGTTTGAATTCAAGGCTCAATATGGATTACAATTGGATTGTCGTTGTTTCCATTTGGTATGGCAAATCTGTCAATGTGTTGATTGATTGCTAGTTCATTGGCCAAATAATAATCAATTCCACCAGCAATAGTGTCCGTCACATTCGAGTTGTTGGGAAATACTTTTGATAGTTTTGGTTAGATTGAACAGTCTGGTTTAGTCAAGTAAACCAATATCTCCATAAACATGTGCTGTGAAGTTGTTTCATTTGGAAAACCGCATGACGAAACAGATTCCAATACATTGGTCGACATTGATGAGACAACATTGCGTATGAGTTTTTGAAGAGACAAATGTTGTGATGGAAAGCAGTTTGTGAATGTCCATTTGAATAGTATTTTTTGACCAACAGCAAAATAAAAGCAAGTTCAAGGTCGAACGACTCCATCAATATTCCAGCCTTTTGAGTGATGAATAAGATTCCATATTTTGTTGGTTTTCCAAGTTGTCCAATCGATGATTTTTGTCAGGCATTTCTTGAGTAACAGTTTAAAACCATTTCCAACAGATCTGAATGGTCGCTTCCAAAACAACGAGTCATATCCAACATGGAATCGTTTGATAGACAGTATTGTAGTAGATCTGCTCGAGTGGGTTCAATATTGTTTAAACATTGTGTTTTTAGATCATCAATCGACACACACAGCGCACCAACAAGACCATCACATTCCGTTACAAGAACATGTTTCAAGGTCTCATTGTTCATGTTGTTTGGCAACCCAATAACAAGTAAATCCAGAAATTCATGGAATTCACAGAGTTTGGCTGGAATAAGTAGAAAGTCACTTTTCAAGACCTGAAAGACTACCGAGTTCAGCAGGACTTGAAATTCCTCCAACAAAAATATGGTTTGATGCAATGATAAATCGCATGCTTAATGACAACCAACTCAGCGATGCTTTGATTAAAAGTCTCCATAAACTTGTGTCTTGTAATTACTGTTGAGCATCATCAAGAAACAACAGTTTTACTTTTTCCAATTCTATCCGTTGTTGTTTGGAACAATCAATGCATTTCCAACAAAAGTGTCGTGCAATCTTGTCCAAGAAACAAATCCAAATGACATTTGTTTGAGACTATGTTGATACATATTAATGAATATAGGTTTTACAGAATCAGATGAACAAGTCAATATGACAAACCGATACTCAAACCAAGTATGTGAGTTTGTCAAGTTGAACAGGTCTTTTGAGATGATTTGTAGAAACATTGATACCATTGATCTGGATAGTTTTCTTGAAAGAATTGTATGAACCAGTGATTGTTGGGTTTGAGCCAACATCATTCTTGGATTTGATAGTCAGTGGACTGGATCCAACAGTCCCATTTGTCCCAAGTGCAGCAAGCGAGTCCCATGCGTTGTAGTTGGTCTCCACCCCATCCATCACATAGTGGAGTGATGAGTTCCGAGTCAGTGTTACCGAGAAGCGACCCTGGTCTTGCTTGAAAGGCTGCAATTAGTGTTGAAACATCGCCAAGTGGCCTTTTGATATCCAATTCTCCATCAAAGTGAGTTTCTATTTCCATTGGTTGGTTGTTGAGGTATTGAATGTAAAGTGTTTTCCATTTAGTTTGTAAAAGAGACAAAATTGGACTTTAAATCCAAAATTTAATGGCGTGTGAAGAATGAGACAAATTCACACTTTGAATTAAGCAATTTTGTGTGAAATTAAAATCAAATTAAACATTTGTCATGTGTTTATTTGTATTGTTCAATCGAGTGTCAATTCAACTCAATTGATTACGTCATTCATATAATGACTCGAGTCTTTTATTCAACATTTTAATATTCAATGTTTAAATCAGTCAATTGTTGGATTGGTAAATGTGTTACAAAACATTCATTTACATGCTGAATCTGACAAGTGGATGTGGATTGTTCCAATCAACAATTGGATTGGATCGACTGCAATATTATCATTGATTGCAGCCACTGTTGACCAATACACTGTAATACATTGACAGTCTCGACATCAACATTGTCATTCATGTCAAGTTGTGTGTAGTTGCTAATATTACACCACAACAATAATGTGTCAACTTTCGAGTCCTGTGATACACCGTTTTAACCATGACTGGATCGATGTTGATCACTTGTCAATACACGGACCAGTTGTATAATCGTACAACTGTTGGTTAACCAATGTTTGACTGTCGATATTTGAATCATGAATATTGTTCAACATACACAACACCGATATCCAATACATCACACATGAATACACTGCATATACAAGCAGTAGCAATGACCAATCAAAACAACCAGTGACAGAGTTACACATCAACATATACTCGATCATCAGTCGAGTCTGCATATATCAACCAGTTGCAACACGTCATAATCAATGTGGATTGTATTGTCCACCAATCGATCATGACAGCTAATCAATACCAATCATGTAGTCAATACAATCACCAACATATCGATGATTGTTGACTTGCGGTTACAACTCGTCAATTGCATCCAATGTTACAGGCGATGCACATCTGATTACTGCAAATCAACAACCTGTCAAGCATATCATAGTGTGCATTTCCAACAGACCATGCAATTACAAATCAATGTATACGTGATCAACATTTGATATTTGATGGTGATGAACCAACCATGATTGATTGTATCATACAACTAATACAGTTGCATTGTCTGGTATTGATGATCAACCCAGTCATGTCAAACAATAACTAATGTGTGTATATCGAGTTTGTGTTGCATGGACACATCAATGTGTTTGATAACGAGTCCAACGTGATGATACAAACCCAATATTATATGAATATCCAAGTTGATGAATCAAGTCGGGGTTTGCAAAGTGTCGATATGTCAGGTCAATCAAACGAACCAGTCAACCATTATATTGTGACTAGTGATGGCACGGTTTGAATGTCAACGAGTTGGACAGTCGACAATATGGGTGATTGTGATTTGGTCAAATCGCAATACTTGCATATCACGGAGTTGGTTTGGTGTACGTGATGTAAACACATACTACTGGATTGGTACAATACGATCATGTCATACTATTGTATTGGTGACAATGTGATGTTGAACAGATAAGATTTCGAGCGCTTGCAACATAAATGGAGTGCATGGACAATATTGCTTGTGTACCATCATGTAATGATATCACCTGGAATATGCTATGTAGCGACATCATAGTGCGACAATATACTCTGGTCGTTGATCCTAATATCAGGGTGCAAGATAAGCAACGGGCGATTGTATAAAGGGGGATCCCTTCAAAGTTACCTTGACATTGGTAGTAAATCACTATTAGCCCTGACAACACAAATCCCTTAGGACGGTCATTCAAGGAATATGCTTTTAATATTATCAATCTAATAATGAGTATAAATACGACACCAAACCGACGTATTGAGCAACAATCATTACAACTTGCCTAACCAAATCAGTAAAATGAAACTATCAATTGCCGTACTGTCATCAATCCTTGCTGTCTGCTCAGTTACTACAGCTGGTCCAGTTTACCCCAGTTCGGCCACAAATGCTGGAGCTAGCACTTCGAAAGCCTCTACAAGCGGAGCTTCAGCTGATGAATCTGACTCTCCAGAATTTCCTACAAAAGATGGGCTTAAGAAATATTGCAGTCCATTTGGTACTACCCAAGCGTCGTTGATTGAAGAAATTGCAAAAACTCGGGCTAGAATCGACAAAATGTTGGAGAGACTTGAAGGCGTACGTCATAACACCAGTATTCAAAGAAGAGTGGTTCTTGAAACGGTGCAAAAATTCGAGTCTCTGAAAAAAACTCCGGGTCAGTTGTTGGATAATGCTGAAGATGAGTATAATCTGCATCAAAAAAAACTTGAAGAACTTGAAGAACGTCTGGAGGAACGTGTTAAGATAGCTTGGACTAAGATTGAGGAAGAAAAGGAGCTCAAGAAAATGCTCGTACATAACTTGTCGTCTAGATCATTGATGAGGAGTGATTCCTCACTGGGAAGAGTTCCCGGATATAGTCAATGCTTCTATTATTTCTTTAATTATTTTATGGAAGAACTCGTATAATCCGAGCATGATGCAACTTTTCAATCAGACTCGTCACATTGCTGCAGTTCAAAGTGGACCATCAACAATCTCATCTAGAATATACTATAATGCAGCGTGTATTGCATGATGGTTTACTTGTCATTTGTCATGCATCCAATTCCATTCATTCAATAAACATCGTGTATTGCCAAACCATAGTGTATTAGACTAATGACTTGATCATACTGTGTTGGAATATCCAGACATACTTTTAAGCGGTAACCTGTGACAAAACTAATTCTAGTAGTGCACACTTTGAATCTTCAAATTAAACTCTTCATCACCACCAATCCATATGCCTCGACTCCATTATCCTCATTTTTGGGATTCGTGCAACCACTAGCGGGTAACATAATGACATTACATTGACATGGCCAACCACAGGAATCGATACCATTGGATAGTTACTTTTGGTTACAACTGCTTATTATCAAGCATTATACTTGTTTGTGTTACAAGCCACAAACAACCAATTACTATAGAAGCCAAGATATTTTTTATCAATAAACAACTTTTTAAACGATTTTGACTTTTTAATTACTTTATTATACCTTTTCAATATTCCTGAAAAGACCAAGTATGTTGATCTTGGATTACTGTGCAACTTTCATTACACTTTTGATTTGGTTTCTTGTGATAACTAGTAACAGTTGCAGTAACATACTATATTATATTATATTTACTGTATCTTATCTACTATTACAATTTATACAAATCACAAAGCTCTGTAAAATTCGGACAAAATTCATGTATTGAATTATCAGCATAATAAGCGCAGTATTTCAGTCATTCAGATTCCTTGTTTTGAGAATGATCATTTCTGTATCATTTTTCACTGAAATGATAATCAGTGTGTCACTGTGTATTACTGTTTGAACCAAAGTCAATACTGCAAGCACTCGAGTGCTACTCCAATCAATTGAGTTGAACTGACATTGATATTGATATCAGCAAGAAATCCAACTGATTTCCAAATTGAACGAATTGATTCCAAAATATTGTTATCCACAAACATAAATGTCAATTGCAACACTTTTATCAAACCTATTGGATATCAAATCTGGTAACCCGTTGTAACAAGCCTCGAATTATGTCTCGGAACAATGCAGCCATGACAAAATACAACACTTTACCAGGTTTGCTGTATACAACAACATATATTTGGAGCAGAGTTTGAACATATAGTTGCATGGTTATTTGAAGTGTGTGTGTTTCTAGTATCATACCCAAAATGTGTGTTATTCCATCATCAATACTTTGCTCACAATACACTAACACTATTGCTATACAATCAGTTGTCAATGGTCATGAGTAGTATATGTAGTGCACTGGATGATACCACTTGTTTTAAGCAAGACTGCTAAAATATTCAAAAGTTGACGACATACTTTGATACATTCGTCCATGATGATTGTGATTGATATTGAACGCATTTGGTTTGTGGTTACAATGTGAGTTCTGGTTTTAGAACTAATCAGAATCGGATTGTCTGGAATTGTCTGGAATTGTTGTTGTGCTAGATTGGTGTTTTCACCTATAATCACTGCTAAATTCGATTCAAAGTTGTCAGGTGTGATATCCTGACAAATGCCGACATTATCAAAATGCTTACCGTATACAAGTTGATTAAAGTTGCAAGTTGTCTGCCAAACTCATACTTGATGCTTCAATCAGACACGATTAGATGGTACAAGGATGTGTCAACAGAGCCATTATTTGTCAAAAAGCGTATGTTACAATAGTAAACTTGAATTTGGACTTTTCATGCTAAATGCATCTCAATCCCTTCAATGGACACAATTGTATGATGCCAGTTGTATTAACATTGAATTATCAAATAATTGGAATGGTTGGAATGGTTGAAAATATGCCATATCAATTGTAAAATACAACCATCACTTTCTACTCTTCAAATCTGGTTGTATGACAGGAAGTTGTATAACATATTGCTTCAATCCAGGAATGGGTTGTACCTGCTCTGTGCCATCAATTGGGTTGAAACTCTGCTTTTTGAACCCTTTAAACTGGTGAGGTGGAACCACAAAATAAAGTTTGGGTTCATCATACAAATTGCACAGTTTTGTAAGAATATCAACTCCACAAATAGGATGTTCAGCAGCAACTGTAAATTGAAACATTCCCTGTCGACTGAGTGAATCAATTGCTGCAAAATCATCGTCATCTGTCGGTTCGTAATAGTTGCCATCAAGTGCTGCTGCAGTAGGGATAGTATTTATTCCAAATGTAATTCGTTGGCCATTGAGTGCATCCAAAGTAATATCTGTCACTGTACCATCTTCCAGGCATCTGCATTTGAGAGTTTGTCCACCAGTACAAAAAACCATATGTCCGTATATTTCAAACAAATGTCTTGAAATCTCGTTGGGAGCACCACCAAACATTTCTTGCAGATTGATGATCATTTGAGAAGAATAATATATCCACAATTGTTCCCCGACATATTTTGAAGCAATATCAACATGCAGGAATTTGTACTGTCCGTCGTCCGACACAATGATATGAAGCAATGTATGAGCAGTTGCAAATATTCTGGTCGGTGCTCCAACGTTTCGTACCCCTTTGACTGCATCAACATCAGCCAAAGCTTCCTCCATTGTATTTGGTATAATGATGGAGTAATCCTTGTAAAAGACAGAACGAGCTACACCACCATAGATGCGATATCTCTTTTTGAAAGTTTTAGAGCGTAATTTCGAATAGCAACGACGTCGGCAAGCCCGTAACTCTTTGAAAGTCCAAACAGGAAAGTACCATTCCTTGGCCATCTTCTGCTTCACAAATTCCTTGTACCATTCCGAACGGGGGGATGAAATGAACAAGACAATACAAGACGAAACGAGCGGTTCAGACGTTCGTCCATCAATAACGTAGAATGTATCTTGTTTCCTAACCAATCCCTCCGCATCAATCCTCGTGGTCCTGGTGACGAGTTGTTGTTGCAAGTCAAAGCATTTGTACGTAGAGCCCATTTGATAAACAATTCGGTTTGGCTTTAGAGACAGAGTTTTCTCGGCAAAGTCATCCATCAGGCGGTACAAAATGTAGACAAAGAATAGCGACTTTCCAATGCCCGGCGTCCCAGATATTGCAAAAGATTTCATGCCACGATCAATTTGAGCCAGGAGCAATTCAAAGACATCTTTATAGCACTTTCTGACATATAATTTTTGAACTTCGTTTTGAGGATATGGTAAAAAGGTATCATCATCTAGCGATTTTATACATCCTTTATCCAACTGGGCGTTTGCAAACGACTTCAGTTGTGTTGTCAAATCATCGGGTTCAGGCTCAGGTTCGGTACTTTGTCGTTTATGAGGGGGACCTTCCGTTGTTGATAGGAGAGAGGTCGAGGCTGCAGCAGATACTGAACCTAGGTCAGTTTGAGTAGGTTGTCTTGAAGGTGGAGGGGAAACACCAATGACAACACAGGAGCCACCTTTAGCCAGTTTCTTGTAGTATTGTGGAGTTTTTTCAATTGCTATGTCATCTAAGTCTGCGATAAGCTGGCCCTGTTGGTCGTAGAGCTGAATAAGAACAGCTGGAGTAGGAATAATTTCTCCATACTTTGCCTTGATAACATCCTGAACGTCACTCAGGTCTTCAAAGTCAGTTACATCGATTTCAGTAGTAAGTGTGTCGTATTCAACATTGAGGAATCGTTTTGGCATTTTATGAAAAGAAAAAGAGTAAAAAAGCAATTTATTTGTCAAATTGTAAAACAAAAATCGACTTTTTAATCGAGTCAAAATAACAAAATTTTGGGATATTTCAAGACAATTCACACGATTGAAATATTTGGAAATTAGTCAAATTTACACCAGAATTAATGTCTCATTAATGTGAGACATTACTAGTGTGAGAGTGTTGACTTGCATTGTGTGAGACATTAGTAGTGTGTGAATGTGAGACATTTCTGAATAGTTTAACAATCAAAAACCATCAACAATGACGTTTGAACTGGAATTCACATGACTTTCTTGGTTTCTTCCATCTTATAAACACACTCACTTTCTTGTTAATAAACAACACAATCGAATATTGATTCATTCCTTCACACCTTCAATCAACTGCAACACACTTGACAATAATGACAACCATCAATATGCCGTCATATGTTCACGATCCTCACAAGTAATATGAACTCAATTGCAAACAATACGAATTTCCAGATACTGAAATAGCTGCCAGTAATACTCCAACAGCGAGTTTTTGAACAATCAACAACTGTGGTCGATGTTTGGTACCACAATAAACCCATTGCTAGAAACAAACTTGATGTTGAGCCGTGTTTGATCAGTTCTTGGAATATAGTCACATTGATACAGCCGATACTAACATGTCAACCATGTTAACCTGTTGCATGCATGATCACTCGCAAGACTACTTGACTATCAATGCCAATGACGTGTCGGACATACTATCCAATGGTTTCAATATACATAGCTTATAGTTGGACACGATCGGTATTCGTATACACATGTTGTAGTTGTATGCATTGCACTTGCCGAGTTGTGCATTTGTGGATTTGTTTGATGCAACTGTTGATATTGATTAGGACGACAATTGACGATCGATGTTTCCGGTTATGGTTGTAGTGTATGCTATATCACCAGATGACATGCTGTGTGATCATACTGCATACATTACACTAGACAGCTGACTACATGCAAATGATTGATACTGATCATTGCAACTACACAACAATGTGACAAATGACTGTCAAATCAAATATGGCTGATATGTTGAATTATGGACATATTTGTTGTATATACTGGATGTGGATGTGAATACAAAACATCGGTTGATACATATCGTACCATTCAAGACCAAAACAATGTAATGTGACGTTCAATGTCAGTTTGTAGTATATCAATGGGATGTATGCAAACATTAAACATGGATTTGTGGATACTGTCAAATTGTCAGAACCAGCCGTATCATTTGGATCAAATAGTCCAGTGGTATCAATGAGTTGGTGTCAAATGGAATGGGTTGATTGGTAACCCAAAATGACAATATACACAATCGCATGGATTCAGCAGTGACACTGCAGTGATCAACTCAATGCATAGTAGTTGTTTGATGCAATATGATCAAACCATTAATATAATACACTATGGTTTAACAATACAGGATGTTTATTAATGGATGACATTGGATGCATGGCAAATAACAAGTAAACCAACATGCAATACACGCTGTATTGTAGTATATTCTAGATGAGATTGTTGATAGTTTACTCAACTCCAACAATGTGATGAGTTTGGTTGAGGAGTTTGTTGCTGAATACCAGAATCTTGGAGAGTTTCACTATGCTCGGATTGTAACAATCCGAGCATAATGAAAGAAGAACTCGTAGCATTCCTTATATCCGGAAACTGTTTTTAATTTTAGGATACCGCCATTCGCTGATGATCCAGGCGACAAGTGCTCTGTAAGCTTTTTCTCCAAACTCTCTTCTTTCTTAATTATATCCGAAGCTTTCTTAACGAGTTCTTTCAGCTCATTTTTGAGTCCATCAAGAACCTCATACTGCATCTTAAGCCTGGCTTCAGCAGCACCCAACTCCTGACCCGGAGTTTGACGCAGAGTTTCGAGTTGTTGCTCCACTTTAATAATCACTCCTTTTTGAAAGTCATACTGATAATGTAGGCCTTCAAGTTGTGTAGACATCACATCAATTCCAACATGGGCTTTTGCAATTTCTTTGATCAACGACGCTTCAGTAGTATCGAATGGATCGCAATATTTCTCAAGATTATATGCGCTAGGAAAACCCGGATAGATATCTCCACCAGCTGGATTTGCGCTTGGAGAGGCTGTCAAAGTGCTAGCTTCAGCACTCATGGTCGAACTGGGATAAACTGGACTAGCTGTAGTAACTGAGCAGACAGCCAAGATTGATGATAATATGGTGATTGATAGTTTCATTTTACTGGTTTGGTTAAACAGGTTGTAGATGAATGTCATTCAGCACATTGATTTTTATATTGTATTTATACTCATTATTAGATTGATAATATTAAAAGCATATTCCTTGAATGACCGCTCTAAGGGATTTGTGTTGTCAGGGCTAATAGTGATTCACTACCAATGTCAAGGTAACTTTGAAAGGGTCACCCTTTATATTATGATTTGTTGCTTGATTTAAACCCTGATATCAAGTTTAACGACTATACTTGCCGCACTATGATGTCGCTACACAATATATTCCAGGTGATATCACCACATGACGGTACACAAGCAATATTGTACATCCACTCCAATTATATTGCAAGCACTCGAGATCTCATCTGTTCAACAACACATTGTCACCAATACAATAGTATGACATGATCGTATTGTACCAATCCAGTAGTATGTGTTTACATCACGCACATCAAACTGGTTTAGTGATATGCGAGTGTTGCGGTTTGACCAAATCACAATCACCCATATTGTCGACTGTCTAACTCGTTGATATTCAAACCGTGCCATCACTAGTCACAATATAATGGTTGACTGACTTGTTTGATTGACCTGCCATATCGACACTTTGCAAACCTCGACTTGATTCATCAACTTGGATATTCATATAATATTGGGTTTGTATCATCACGTTGGACTCGTTATCAAACACCTTGATGTGTCCATGCAACACAAACTCGATATACACGCATTAGTTACTGTTTGACATGATTGGGTCGATCATCAATACCAGACAATGCAGCTGTATTAGTTGTATGATACAATCAATCATGGTTGGTTCATCACCATCAAATATCAAATGTTGATCACGTATACATTGATTTGTAATTGCATGGTCTGTTGGCAATACACACTATGATATGATTGACAAGTTGTTGATTTGCAGTAATCAGATGTGCATCGCCTGTAACATTGGATGCAATTGACGAGTTGTAACCGCCAGTCAACAGTCATCGATATGTTGGTGATTGTATTGACTACATGATTGGTATTGATTAGCTGTCATGATCGATTGGTGGACAATACAATCCACATTGATTATGACGTGTCGCAACTAGTTGATATATGCAGACTCGACTGATGATCGAGTATATGTTGATGAATAACTCTGTCACTGTTGGTTTGGATCGGTCATTGCTACTGCTTGTATATGCAGTGTATTCATGTGTGATGTATTGGATATCGGTGTTGTGTATGTTGAACCTGTTGGACAATATATTGTCATGACGCATCAAATCGCACCACATTTAGAATGCAGTCATTGATTCGTTGGTTTAATGATCGACTCGACTCACATTCGACTTGTGGTCACAAATCTGCATTGCTGATTGACACGCATATATCAACATGTATCAGACTCGAACATGGTGTATATCAGTTGCATATACCAATCACTGATGCAGTTGATGATGATCGATTAGTCAATCAATTTGATATCAACACCAATGTCAGTTAATTACCACATGAATACTTGCAGTTGTGACCTGTATTCATTCAGTAATATTGTTGTATGACGTGACTTGATACAACATACAGCATGATATATTAGTCAATTGTATTGCAACACGGTCAATGGCATGCTGGTGATTTGTTGTGCTTCCTGACTGTATCTATGGTGTCGATCAATGGCAGCAGTAATGCATTTGCATGCTGAATCTGACAAGTGGATGGTGATTGTTCCAGTCAACACATTGATTCGAGTATTGGCATTCATGTGTGTCAAATGAATTGGATCGACTGCAATATTGTCATTGATTGCAGTCACTGTTGACCAATACACTGTAATACATTGATAGTCTCGACATCAACATTGCCATTCATGTCAAGTTGTGCGTAATGTGAGTCTCAGCAACCTGGAAAGTGTGACAGCATTTACCGAGATTTGATGTATTTCTTGGTTTATCGCATCATCAACTTGGACAGACACGGTTTTGATCCAAATAACCAGTTGGTCAAACACTAGACATGATTTTGGTTTACACATTGTAACAAATGGCTTACAGTGTAAATGCTAAAACATGACGGTTGTTTTTTAGGTTGTTACATGGATGATTGTTTATCTACTCGAATTAAAGCATAATAGTTGTGCAACTTGGGTTTTAGATTCCTTGTGATTAGTATCTGTGATGGCATTTTTCAGTTCTTGTTACGTGTGAGAATATGGACTCTAGTTTTGAATACATTTACAGCAGTATTCAGTAAAATGGAACACATTTATCTCGGTGATTGTCACTATTTTATTTTGGGATAGACAATGATTAAATATTCACATTTATATTAGGAATTGATTGTTCAATAAACACAACGATCATCATATGACACACAATCATACTATAGTGTTGAATCTACACTTTGTGCACTCTTAGTAATCATACATTGTACGATCACCAAGTTTGAACCCACATTCATGTATTGTGTTTGACTGTCAATGTTGTCAATACAACTCTGTACACACATTTATTGTGTTTATCACCATCCAACTCAATCTCACCATTTCAATCAATCTTGGTCAATGTTGATGATTTACACGCTAATTCATTATCCAATCTTGTCTGACATTATTATTGGCTTTAATCACGTTTGGTTTGTACAACTGCCATGATTTGTACTACCATTATCATTGTGTATCTGAACACCAAATATTACAATACATCAATAATACCACAGTGTAAACAGTAATACAGTTGATCAGTCTTGTGGCAAGACTTTTCATTCAAGTTTGTATTTGGAAATACTCGATGGTTTAATCACAACACACTGTTTGTAATGCAATTGTCATTGATCTCATCTCATTCCAGTCCAGTCCATCTGATTTATGATGATGTTTAGTAATCCATTACCATGTGTTGTAGTAAACTAGTTTGTTTATTGAACCAAATCCACAACGATCACATTCAGAATATCAATTTACAGTATTTCTAAATGCATGTTTGATAACAATCCAATTTTGTTACAAAAAACTGATCAAAACAATACTAAAATGGAACAACTCGTTTGTGTGTTTTACAACAATCCAAACATGAACAATTCTTGGCAATTGTTGGACATTCGCATGAATGAAATTATCATCAAAATTCAACTTTACTAATTTTATCAAACATGAAGTTGGATGATGTTATGAAAGAGTTTATCAAACACCTGGAAGATTTGAAACTGTTAACAACGGATGCCTAACTATACAAGGCTGATGAAATATGGGACAGACTGCTTGTATTGATACTGGAGTTGGAAGAACATGATTCATGTAAGTTTAATAGCAGTTGTATTATTGATGAATTCAAACCATTGCTGACTTTGTGTTGGTTTGAAATGACAGGCTTTAAAGTTATAGTGCCTCGCTTACAGAGTATTGGACTGGAAGATATCACAGCCAAGTATTTGGAGTATAATCGACCCAGTTTACAGGTATTCATATATTGCAACAATAATGGATTGTTCATGACTAAAATAATCAACATGTGTTGTGTAGATCAAAGTAATGAAGTTTACTGCAGTGTTTGCGAGAATGGTGTACAGTGATGATCGGTTCAAAGTATCACATCGACTAAGCAACCAACTTGCACAACTCATGCAATCACCAAGTCGTCAAGTCAAAATGGCGGCAAGTCATGATTGATATTGATCAAATGATTGACATTCAACCCATCTAGTGTCAATATGCATATAGGCGATGAAATCATGTACACAGTTGTTCAGTTATGAACTCTGGAGTGAGGAGTGTAAATTTGACATCAAGCCAATGGTTGAGATTATTGTTCACGAGTCTGATCAACAAGTGCTCACATTGGCGATTGGCCTGTTTTTGAAAGCTTGTCATGATATTGACGATGAAAACGTATGTTTACAATGATACAATGTTGGATCAGTTTGGACAGTGGCATGTCTTGTCTTGTTGATTGTATATTTGACATTGAACAATATCATTAGTTTGGCATCGTGTTGTCAAGACTTGTTTCACGACTGGAATCATCTAGTGGTTCAGTTGCTGTTGGGTTTATCAAAAATCTTGAAACCATGTATTGGAAGATCCATCGTCATGACCCAGTAAAAGCAGTGAAATGTGGCATCATTCCAGCACTGGTCAATATGCTCAGGTATGTGATGTTATGCATGAATGTGTGTTCAGTCATCACAATTGATGAATTTGACATGGTTGGATTGACATGACATGAATACAGGAGTGTCGATCAAGAAGTGATTAGTCAAAGTATTTATACTATTCAGAGTTTTTGCGACTATAAAGATTGTGAAATAGTTTCAGCCGAGTTGATGAGGCTGGATTTGATTCAACCGCTGAACGACTTGTGTACCAGATACAGCGACAACTCTGGACTAAGAGCACGCATAATCGAAGTAGCTGGAAGAGTTGCATCCAAAATGCGCAACTTTCCTGTATCGCTTGTACGGTCGCCAATTTTTGAGCAATTGACGATATCGGCATGTGATGCTGGTATACGTGGCTGTTTGCACCTGTTGAGCCATGTCAGCAGCATTATTGAGAAATCTACAAACAAGGCCAAGATGATCAAGGTGTTTCGAGAATATGGAATTGTAAAGCAGCTCATCACTATTTATTCACGTAGAAATATAGATCTATATGATTATAATGGTAGTAACACTAGTATTGTAAACCTACTCAAAACACTTGTGAATTTTGCCGACAATCATCCCGACAGTTCAATACGTACCGAGTTGGATCAAGGCGGGATATTTGAAAATCTAACGGCTATTGTAAAATCGGATACTGCTGAATACAGAAACAAAAGGGTTGCTGGCCAGATCATTGAAACGTGTTTCCAGCACCTGGTTCACGTTGCTAGTTCAAGTATTCAGCTATACAACGACAATGCCGAAATTGATATGAAATCTGGAATGGCCGGATATAAACATGGAAATGCACGCACACTTGTCGAGATGCAGTATATCCAGTATCTGCAATCTATACTTTGCAAACCCATGTGGCGGATCGATATCACAAACCAGCATATTGTGGAGCAATGGAGGACAGACTCACTCGATCGGAATATATCACCATCAACATTTAATCTTGCATTGGAACAACTCGGGGTTTTTGTCAAACAGCTTGTTTGTAGTGGCAGTGATGGATTTGGCACAATTGTACCAGGACCTGTTGAACAGACGTATATACTGGACAACGGCATACCTGACAATGTATATACGCGATTGATGACAAATGTATCGGATATTGAACATGGATCAAATCACAACACTGGTCAAATGGTGCACAATCTGATTGATGCATCAATGTACAGTGTTGTATATGGACAAACGATGATTACACCACTGAGTATACGACTCAAATACACCACAATGGTACCATGCGATATATTGTTATCGACTCGACTTGTTTCAGATATGCCCATCATTGAAGGCAATCCCGAGTTTATATCATCCAAATTCCAATGGCTTCCGAGTGAATTCCGTGTCGAACAGGATGGCAGTGTGACCATCAACTCATACATCAACAATCTGAATCCGATATGGCATCGAGACATGTACAAATGCATTGCCAAAATATTCAAATGTTTTGTCCCAATGTTTGAAAGTCTGTTCAGAACGATGGATCCAATGTTCAGGTATATTGATATTCACAATGACACAAATCGATATAAACCACCAAACCAATCAAACCATGATGATATGGAACTGGATACTGAGGTCACTCGTCCCGTGTATGTACCAACACTTCCGGAACATTTTGAACCCAAATATGAATCAGCAAAACCAGTATCACTGCGTGGTCGTAATCTACAAGTCATTGTCAAACTCACCAACATTCAATTGACACCATCCAAACCTAAATACGACAAGGGAAACTGGTACAATGAAGGTTCAGCTAACGAATCGATTGTTGCAGTTGGACTGTATTACTACGACGTGGAAAATATCACCACACCCAAACTCGATTACCGCGAGGCTGTTGATCGTTTTGAATATCAAATAGCATCAGATATGTATTGGAAAGATGTGTATGGCATTATTAATCGAGAATCACGACGCAATCAGTATCTAGGATCGCTTGAAGTATCAAATGGTCGATGTGTAGTTTATCCCAATCGATACCAACACAAAGAACAATCATTTGAACTTGCAGATCCAACTCAACCAGGACACTGCAAGATTCTGACATTTTTTGTAGTAAATCCATCTTGTCGGATTGTTTCGACTGCGCATGTGGCTCCACAACAACCACAATGGTACAACTCGAGTCTTGACAAGGCACACGTACCACCTGAACTGTGGAATGATATCACGCAGTATATTCAAGGTGTTCAATCACCAGCTGAAGCCAAACACTATCGAGATGAATTGACAAGTGACCGAACTCAAATCACAGCGGTATACAACGAATACAGATATGAGCTGGTATATAATTTTGATCGTTGGTGATGGATTGTGAGGTTGTGATTTTACAACAATGAGTTGCAATGCCAGTCAGATCTATGCAATTGAATGGATCGAATAAATTGAATAAATTGAATCAATCATGTCAATCATGACAGTGATTGTTGATTATATTGACTGATTGTGTACAATTGATTGATACAAGTGATATGGATGCATCATTCGGTGTTGTTGAATCAGATCATTGCTTGATTCTGTCAATGTGATCAAATGGATTACTACAAAACTGGACATGCTCAAGTT